>NC_091852.1:14318021-14618021 GCF_037783145.1 Equus przewalskii
ATAGATGGTGACTGTGTCCATGTTGTTAAGCAAGATTTATTAAAGGTCTCCATCTCCTTCCAAAAGGCTAGGCAGCACATCTGAACTGAATGAAGAGAATGTACAACTGCAAATTTTCTTCCTAAAGATTTTTTGTTTATAAAGCTACTGGCTTGATCTTTTGTTATGTGTATCTATACCATACTAGAAGAGAGACTTGTCCTTCTGTGACACAAATTAAGTGAAGAAAAGCTGTGATTATGTGCCAATATGAGACTACAATTTCTGCCCCTGAAATGTTAATAAGAGGGATAAGAACACACACACATTTTTCTATAACGATTCCCTGCTATTTCCACAGGGCATTGGCTATATGTTGCTGAAACTACCTTTCTGCGTATAGCCCATCACCAAAGTAGCAACTTCAACTCCAGGATCCAGGATCTATCAGATGTGTGATGAATCTTCTCTTGGCAAATAACGAAAAGCAATATAGAAAACATCTGATATTTGGTGCCATTTTATTTGGAAGAAGACAATGAGGCAGTGAAACTCCTTGACTAGTTTCAGTCTCTCTTGGCATCTTGATTTTGGCAGGTCTGAAACAACATCACAAGGGGAACCATCTGCCTTGTGTGCTTGCCCCTTAAGGAGAAAACATGGTTCTCCTATTATGCTATTGATTGCACTGTAGTCTAGTGGGTTCCTTAGGAAATGATGTGAACATACGCAAAACAGCACTCTGTGGTCCCTGCAACCAGTCAGAGTATGCTGTCCTTGGGATTAATGCAATCTGCACTCTGAGTCACAAAGAAGATCCTTATTGTCAACAGCTGGTGTTTGGGTCTACTCACTGTTGGACAATAAGGAGCCACTCCAGTGTTGTAGATTTAAGCATAAGATGTGGAATATGATGCATTCCTGAGTGGAATTTCTTAAAACCCAAATGCCAAGAGTAATTCCTCTGAAATAGAAAGGCGAAGGTAAAGGGAAGAAAGAGAGAGATAGTGTGTTTACGTCAGCAGTTTGCTCACTTCTCAGCTTTTTTGTGGCATTTTGAGGAAAGTGATTTTAGCATTAAACCCCTCAGTGAGAGTCCTCTAGTTCACACCCAGCTTCAGGAAATGGGAAAAGAACAGAATACAGTTTTGCCAGGAAGCTCATGGCACTTATAAAATCTCATCACGTTAATTCATGAAATCCCCAAAGGGAAACGGCCCCATATCAGATGCTTTCCTTTGGGGAACACCACACATGGGATAGTCTGTAGGAAAAATCCTAAGTTTCCAGCTCTCACGTACCAGAAATAGCTAAAGAGCTGAGGAAGGGGGAGCTCGTTATATTATTATTTTTCCAGAGGACTCAGCACATTTATTTTATCTGCAAACGATTTCGGGGAAAAGACAAGCTACCACACTATGCCTCATCAATGTCAGAAGATGTATCATACACAAACTCTCAATAATGACTTTAAAAAGTGATTATGAATTAGTTCATTTCTCAATGCAGTGCACACTACAGTAATAATCCAAATTGCCTGTGACTTATGAGTGTATTTGGCAACAACCACTAGTTCCCACTGTAGTGTGAAATTAACACCACAGACTGTAGCTGTGGCATTTATTGAGCACAAGGGAGCTGATTATAGCCTCATAAATTCAAAGGCAACCTCTGCTATTACTTAATTAGAATCAGTATCTATGCATAAATTACAGTCGCAATAACTAGGCCTGTTATAGTCAAAGATTTGTCAGCTTCCTTATTATCCAACAATCTCTTATTTTTCCATGTAAACGTGTAATTTAGGAAGGTTGTAAATTGTCTGTAAAAATGGTTCAAAGGGGGAAATTGGCACTTGGTAGCCCAGAGGCCACTAGTGTTTTGTTTCTAAAAATATTAATCTTGTGCTGTTGCTTTTTTTTTTTAAAGAATGAAACCACTAGATCCCTAATCCAACCCTAGTAATAAATTGTTTTGGCTACATATGCATGTTTTGATATGCAAAACTTTATTTTAAAACAAGTGTTGTCTTGGCACTTTTCCTTCTAGAATGCTTTTTATTTTTTAAATTACTATAAACCAAACTTTATGCACATATACATTCTCCTAACAGACGCTAGATTATTACCCTCCAAATCCCTTTTTATTTTTTTACTAACGTGTGCAACACTTTTACATAGTTGTAATCAATGTGCACATTTTCTTTTGGGCCCAGCTTTTTAAATTTTTGGCTTAACACTTTTACTTACATACATCAACCTCATCGATATAATCAACATACGGCTCAGTATTCTATCAGATTAATCTTCTAGAATATTTCAGAAAGATAAAATCATCAGAGTCAAATCACATCTTTGCATCACGCAAGTATATATTCCAGTCTAAAAGGTAAGTTTTAGCCATAAGACAAGCCAACTGTGATAAATCATCAGGGAAACAGTTGATCGAGAATGTGGAACAGGTCGTTGAAATAAAATGAATCCATTAATTTTTTGGCACTATGCTGTGTTTTTAAATATCATTTGGCTAAATTAACAATTTTTCAACTGAGTGTTTTTCTACTCTGTAGATGCTACCTATTTTATTTCACAAAGTAGGAGCCGTATTATTTACAACGTAAGAAATTGCATAAAAAGAGGCAGGGTAGCTTTCTTTCCACTTTCAACTACAGTCAATAATCTTTTTATTCTCCAGATGGACATAGTCTAGCCTTTAGCAGTACAATATTTTTAAAAATCACATTTTCAAATTTGTCTGTGTATAATTGTTTAAAAATACATCAGCCTGATAATTTGAAATATGGGATCTATTATTGCTAATATTAAATTATCACCATTATTTTTATTATTATTGTTGTTGTTATCCATTCCAGCAAATGTTTTTCCAGCTTGCTTTTCCTTGGTTGTTGTTGGGGTGTGGGTGTCTTAATGTTAGGAACATAAAGTAGGCAAACATTTTTTTCTCCACACCCAGTAGTAATCATTATTTATTCTGGGCAAATAAAAAGGTAAATAGCTATTTTCAAGCCTGCACTTGACTGTCACCAGGCATGGGCTGTACAAAACTTTAAAAAAAAATTTCAGGAACATATTTAGCAAAGGAATTCAACTATTAATACCACAGTTTATCTGCTTTGCTATGTAGGGTGTCTACCTGACTTTGAGACTTAAAACCACGCTGACACACCCGCACACCATACAGATGACAGCCAGCAAGAACGGGCTTCTGGACATTGTATCACTATATATTGATGCCTGGACTCACGAATTTGGCTGCTTAAATGACAGAATTGGGTTGGCTCTGTTTAATCCCATCAAATACTTATAAGCTGTTGTGATGATGAGTGGGGAAAAATATTGCTGGAGGATGGCAGCTGTAATAAGTGTGTGAGTATGGAAATGCAGGGAAATTACTGTAGACAAGCTCAATTTATCCATAGGGAGGGCAGAATATGAAATTCTGCCTGCATGGAATAATTTCGGGGCTTCTGGTGTGACCTTGCTAGCTAAAAAGAAGGAGAAGAGCTTTCTTATTTTACATTTTATGTTAGAAGTCATCACTTAGATATTGAAGGACAATATAGTTGCAAACATGCTGAGGGGGGTATATTTGAAGAAACTGGTACCGTCTTAGTTTTGGAAGAAAAATTAGAAGGTTAAATTTAATCCCACTTCTCAGTGAGTAGAATAATTACGAGTACTTCCTTTATAGTAGTATTCGGTGTATGCTAAGGGGTGAGGGAATATGTCAGTGTAAACCTGCATCCACAGCATTGCCTCCTTTTACCTTTTCCTTCCTCCAGATCTGCTGGGATGTGTGTGAGGATGCAAATGGCAGAAGCCTGGAGAAGATAAGATTATTAAACACAATGGGCAGTGGCGTGGAGGGAGAAGTTTGGGGAAAAGTTGCAAGAAAGAAAGCAAGATTGGGAAGAAATTCCTTACAGAGTAAGACTTTAAAGAAAGACAGAGAAAGGAGATGTCTTCTAAGAGTCTTTACTGTGTGATGTGTTACGTAACCTCAAGGGACTACCAGGAAAGATTTGCCTCCCTTCGAGGCTGGTTTTGAGTCAGGTCTATGGTTCTATTGGGTATACCAGAAAGCTAAGATGGGCCATAAGGGCTGCATACAGGTTTATATCTTAGAATCAATGGGTTTGGGATCCTTCACCTTGTGCATATTTTAGCAGGAATACATTAAAAAAGAATATGAGGGCACACAGTTTTTGAAGGAAGAGTCAGGCAATGCCCTTTAGGGTAGGATTGTCATATTTAGCAAATAAAAATACAGGATGTCCAGTTAAATTTGAATTTCAGATAAACAATAAATAATTTTTAGCATAACTGTGTCCTAAATATTGCATTGATCCTACTACATGCTGGAGTCAAAGATAGGCATGACAGGTATCTAATGAGCTATCTCTATCCTCTCTATGTCTGAAATCATAATATAATTCTGGTAGTGTTACCAGCTCTCTCTGGTTTGAAAAAATTAGATTTTTTTTACTAGGAATATGAATGTTACTAAGTACTAGACGTCTGGTAAGAAGAATAGCATGTTAATATGAGATGCTGAAGGCCCAAATGCATACAATTTAGAAGAATAAAAATCTATTTCTTCAAAAGCTGATTTAATACAGTTTATCACCAAGAGCCATAAAAGCTCCAAATGACTTGCTAATTTATATAAAGTAGAAAGTCTACCACGTGCCTTTGTGAATTTGCCGAAGTATACATCTGCATTTATTGAATTTCCAAATCCACAATATGCTAGGAGGATTGGTTGTCATGTCAACTTCCATGTGCTGTACTGAGAGACTATTTTATTTTTTCTTATTTTTTTAAAAGCCAATTCCATAATAAAGCTAAATAAATATTGCTGCAGGAAATAGAGAAATAAAGATATTTTGTATGTCTTCTTTTTTTTTTTTAAAGATTTTTATTTTTTTCCTTTTTCTCACCAAAGCACCCAGTACATAATTGTATATTCTTCATTGTGGGTTCTTCTAGTTGTGGCATGTGGGACGCTGCCTCAGCGTGGTTTGATGAGCAGTGCCATGTCTGCGCCCAGGATTCAAACCAACGAAACACTGGGACGCCTGCAGCGGAGTGCGCGAACTTAACCACTCGGCCACGGGGCCAGCCCCTTTTGTATGTCTTCTAATGTCCATGTATTGATACTAACCAACCACAGCTAGAAATATCTCTGTTGGCATCTTATTACCAAAGATGTAACATACAGGAAGTGAACTATTAAAAGATATTGCCTTTGCTCCCCTGGTTCAAGAATCATATTGAATTCATATTCATTAAGTAGTCACAAAGTACACCAGGCTGTGTTACATGGGATGTGAGTATCTTTCAGGTGAGGATACTGTTTCTAGGAGCACTTGGTCCATGAAATTTCTGCATTGCTAAAACGTTTTTTCATGAGACTTCAACCCCAACCAACATCAACACTTTTAAATGGATAATAACACTTACCATAGGTTAGAAATCATGGCTTTTTCCTCTTAACAAGGACATATCACCTATATATGGTTTTGCTAGAGATGGCACATCAACTTTTACTGTCAAAAGGTCCAAATATCACTTCTTACCAACCCTATCTCCCTTTGCTTTCAACTATCCCATGTCCTGAAAATCAATCGGGTAGCCAATCACTGTTATGTGTACACTTCCTGCAAAAGTAATAATAATGATGATGGTAGTGGCTAATAATAATAATGATATGAGAATGAAGGTGATGATGATGATGGTGACGATATCAACAGCAGATACTGTTTTGGTCTACTCAAGCATCCCTTCCCTCCATTGTTTTGGTAATTGTACCTCCTTTCCTTTGGGAATTGTTGTCTCCCTTTCTGTCCGGTTTTAGTGAAGGTGTCGGTTACACTGCACAACACAGTCACACACATGTATATACACATGTCTCAGAGATTGGCTCAGCAATGATCAAGTGACTCAAGCCAGACCAACCTGAGTTTTAGGAACTCATACTTTCATGAATTTGCCTTCAAAGACACTGCAAGACTCCTCATAGACACTGAGAGAAAAGAATTTTTTTTTCCTCTTGAGCTACTCAGCTGAGATTATGAAGACCCAAAGTTGTCTCTGGTCATGTGCCTGTTCCCATTTAATAACTCATTGGCAGTAGGGATCATAAGCCAATGGACTTCAGGGAAGCAGAGATGATACTCTCAGACTTCCTGGAGTCTCTAAGTCCAGTTGTTCACCTCAGCACCCTACCCTAGTCCCAGGACACATGAAATTATAAATTCCCTTTTTCCCAAACTAATTTAAGGATGAACTAATATAGCTACCGTTTATCATGCACTAATTTAGAACTCTAATTCATGTATAGATATGAAATATATATGTAGAGTTGGGGATTTATATGCCTACCAAAACTCTAGGTTACAAGTGGCAGAACAACATTGTAGCCATTATTCTTAAAATACATAGCACATTTGATATAAATTATAAAAAAAATAATAATAATTCTTTTTCTCCTACTGCTTATTCAAAATGTACTCATGAAAAGAGACTACTGGGCCTGCCCTGTGGCCGAGTGGTTAAGTTCACACGCTCAGCTTCCATGGCCCAGGTTAGCTGGTTCAGATGCTGAGCGTGGACCTAGCACCACTCATCAAGCCATACTGAGGCAGCATCCCACATAGAAGAACTAGAAGAACCTACTACTAGGATATACAACTATCTACTGGAGGACTTTGGGGATAAAAACAAGAAAGATTGGCAGCAAATATTGGCTCAGGGCCAATTTAAAAAAAAAAAAGGGAAAAAGAATACTTCTTTGTGGATTGTCTCAGCAAATTCTCAGGGAAGATTTTAATTGACTACACTTGGGTCTTATGTCCATATCAGAAACCAACCACTGTGGCCAAGTACTCTGGACCCTGGGTCATGTGACCATTCCTATTGTCAAATCATGTAGATCAAGAATAGGAAGGGGTGGTTCCCTAAAGAGATGCTGGGCAGACCAAGAAAATAAGAGGGCATGGCAACAGCATCATTCCATTTATTCCTCTTCTCATTCTCATGAAGTAATATTTACCTTTGTTTTGCAGATTGAAAAAAACAGCTTCACAAAAATTCAGTCATTTGCTCAAGTAACTTTGGTAGTCAAGAGAAGTTGGATTTCAAATCCAGGTCTATCTGATTCCAAAACTCCCTCTCACTTCTGCCGTGATACAGTCTTGGAGGTCAATGGCAGGAGGTGCTGGGCTTCACTGGTACCTGATTGCCTCTCTAGGTTGCAGCAGAGAAGTTGGCACAAGGCTGTATGGGAGTGGGCAATGAACCTTCGGGAGGAATCTGCTCATCAGATTTGGAACCAACCGGTTCCTCTCCAGGAAAGTGACTGAGGTCCCAACATGAAGAAAAAGAGTTTAAAGTGTTGCCTAATGCTCCAGGGATGGAGGACAGAGGGACAGAAAGATTAGGTCTTCAGATGGACACTCAAATACCAAATTAGTGAAGCAAAAGGAGTAGGCTGAATCTGGGCAGCCCCTAAGGAATTTAACTCAGGTGGCCAGTTATAAGCATAGTGCTTCCTAAGATGATCCTGAAAGGTTATTTTCTTTCCTATTGGTTCTTAAAGAGGTTCTAAGCATTCAGTTCCTACCAGAATCAAGAGTGATCATCCAGGAACGATTTTCACAATGTTTAACCAGAGATTGAACCCAGGACCCACAAATCAAAATGTTAAACTTTTAGTTGCTGGAGGCAGGAGAAGAACCTGTGAAGGCAGTTGGGCCACCAGGGCAAAGAGGAGGAGTAGATGGGTGGGGCAATGGCTGTTTACCAATTAGTAGGGTAATATTTCCATATTTTAACAACCAATAAGACCATCCTGGGTGTTTGCCTCCTGACTAGAAGATTTGGCTTCACCCCTTTGTTCATGAGAGCCAGGAGCCAGCAGCTACTTTTCACTATACCCCCCTACTTCTTGCTGCTGGGTGTCTTGGGAGTCTGGTCTACCTGAGGTAGACCAGAAAGAAAGAGGATGGAATCCAGGCATACAATTGTTCAAATGTGGCCAAAGCAGGTTCTTAATGTTTTCTAGACATGAAGGCATTTCTCTGATGTTTGTTCTCATTAATCTTCCCTTTTTCTCTTTTGCTCAGAATGTCTATCTCCATATTTCACTAGGGGCTGAAGTTGAACAAAAGGGTCACACCAGATGCTCATGCATATCTCTGCATGTGTACACAAACAGAAACCCTTTCAAAGGAAGCAGTCCCGACCACCCCAAACTGTGGGAGGAGAAAATGAAGCCTGAAATGTTGAAATGAAGGACAGAGGTACAGACAGGTACCAGGAGAAAGAGGATGAGAGTTGGGAGAGAGTTGAAATGCAGGTATGGCAGTTAAGGTTAGGCACCAAAAAAACAGGTCATGACCAAAAGGACTAGAAAAATCAATAATGTGTAGAATCTGGGAATTATAGAGGAAGCATAATTCAGGATGCAAAAAAGTGTCTAGAACCCAGATCTCTAGGTCCTCACTGAAAGCAAATAGAGATATTCCACCAGAGTCAAGATATTTCATGAGCTGAGCTGTAGACAACCTGGTATATCAGCTCCTAAGGCACTTAAATTCTTTATGTTCATATAGGTCTCCCTCAAAAAAAGGTGGATGAGGCCAAATTGGATTAGTTTAGATTGGATTGGATTGGATTGGAATGGATAGGACCAGACTGGATTGAATTGAATTGAGTTGACCTCCAGTGGCTGAAGAGACAGGCAGTTCCCAATAACCACAAGCAGCGTCAGGGAAGAAAAATCATATAACTTTCCACACTCCAAGAACAGGTTGGAAGGGGATAAAGAAAACATTTGATTTCTTAATCACAAGATTTGGCCCCAAGCATCGTGTGTTTAATGTCTGAAAAGACTATCTGATCTGCCAACTTTCTGTTTTGCATGACTGCCCAAATGGGTTACAGCTGTTCAGTTTAAAAGCTCCTGATTCGAAACCAACTACATAGCTAGTTCTTAAGATTTGAATACTACACAAATCTTTACATTCTCTTTTGGAGGAATTTCATATCATGCCTTTCAGAAGTTGATTCTCCTTCAGTGAGCCAGAGTTACCCATGTGCCCAAACTCAGCCTATGATTACGGGACTAAGTCATTGTAGAATCCTTTAAGGCTTCCACTTCCAGTGCCTGGAGAGACATTTTCCCCAGGATCTCAGAGTATGTCTACATAAGGACAATCCAACAATATGTCCAAGAATAAGTTGAGGTTCACCAGAGACATAGCGGAAAAGATTTTTCTGGGTTAGTAAAGGTTATTTTTGCATTTCTTCTTTTACCTTTTGCTTCTTTGCCCCTATACACAGAAGCCTTCTGAGATTTCTTTACAAGTCTCATGAACCTGAGGTGACTATACATTGACCGTCTACTGTATGAGTAATGTTAGAGGCTGGCTGGGCAGGAGACATGAAGTTTTATGGGTCAAATACAACCAGATACAGCTAGAAGGAAAGGAAGACTAGAGCAGGGACTTTATAAAGTCCAATTCCAGGGCCAGGGACTGAAGAGTTTTTGCTGTAGAGGTCATCTGCAGTAGAACGTAGGAGGAATTCCATTCTAAAAGTTATTTTAATGGCTATTAGTCTATTCCAGTAGCCTGGTGGACAAACAAAATCAAAAAGACATACAAAGCTCAGATATATGGAAAACCCAGTACCAGCAGAATCAATTGGGTAGCATTATCATCCAGTTCTGTGTATGGATTCAGAACTCTAGCCACCTTTTTGAAGGAGAAGTGATGTAAGCAAGGATTACATCCTTTTGGATTCAGAGTAAGGTTCTAATTAGAATTACCAATAGAAACCAAAAGAGAAAACTATGAGAGGGAGAAGGCAGGAACAAGGTCTTAGTGTTAATATTGATGCCTAATCTAAGGAATAAATAAATAAGTAGGATTAGCATGCCAAAATTTGTCCAGAATTTGGTTGTCAGCAAAAGACACTAGATTCTATGTAGGATCCTAGCAACATTCAGATCTCACTTGGGTGGGGTCAAGGCTATTCTTAATTAGGATGTAGGGGAGAGCTTGGGATTCTGCATTTCTAAGAAGTTCCCAGGGAATACTGTTGCTGCTGGTCCACAGACCACACTGTGAATAAGAAGGGTCTAGAGCAACGGTCCTCAAATGTGGCTGCAGATTAGCTTTAAGCAATGCTGGTGCCTGGAGACTTTGATTTAATTGGCCAGGATGGGGCTTTATTTTCTGGTTGTCTAAAAGCTTCCCTGTGTAATTCCATTTAAGAATCCATTTAGGGTCACTTCAATTGGTTCCCTTTGGATTTTAGGACAGTGTTTTTCTTTATTCCTTTTATTTTTCATCCTGCCAACAAGTTCTCTGTTGATAGTTCTGGGGGTTGTAAGTGTTCAGAGTCCTAGGCACTCTGGGTACTTTTTCAATCATGAAACATTTCAAGGTAATAAATCTTGTTTAATTTTTTGTTTTGTAATTTGATTTGTTAAAATTGTGTAACTCAGAGATTTTTTGTTTCATTTGCCTTTAACTTTTTTTAACCTACTTTAAGAAGAATCACTCAAAATATTCCTTAGAGTAATAGGTAGATTGGAAATTCATATTTTTCCTTTCTTTTAAAACCCATCCCTTGTCTTGAGTGGTCTTCCCACAGCCCCCTTCTTCTGTTTTCTTTTACTTGGGTTGCTTGGATTGTGCCCTAATGATGTGTTTGTTCTCTCATTACCCTCGTAGGCTTGAGCCAACTCCAATAGCACATTCTTAGGAAGTTGATGCCTTTGTTTAATTCCGTATATTTCTCCTCCTAGAGAGAGGGCAAATGAGGACGGCTGTCAGTTACAAGATGTGTGGAGCACATAGATAATCTAGCACTTGATTGGGAATAGCATTTGCATGAAGAAGATCCAGTAACTTTCCACTTACATCACCCATCCTCTTAAATCTTCTCCTTCCCAACCTCCCTGCCTCCTCCACCCCCATTCCACCCCTATTTTCTGTCATCCCAGAACAGAAGGTTTCCATCAATTCAAAGGTTGGCTTATGACACCTTTGATCCTCTTTTAGGCTGAATTTTTCTTATTTACTGTTGTTCTCTAGCATTCCAGAGGCTATTTCATTCTAGGCAACATGCCTACAATTGGGGTGGACTGCCACCAAAAGAATCTTGGTTTTCTCCTTGGGGTATGAACAGTTTGGTTTCGCCTAAGCAGAGATGAATTAAATGAATTAAATAAAATCTTTTCTTTGCAAGGTTTTTTTTAAAAGATTGGCACCTGAGCTAAGAACTGTTACCAATCTTCTCCTTTTTTTTTCCTTCTTCTTCTCCCCCCAAAGCCCCCCAGTACATAGTTGTACACTCTAGTTGTAGGTCCCTCTGGTTGTGCTATGCAAGATGTTCTAAAATAAATATGTAATAGAAAGATATAAGGTTGTTTCTCAGAGGACCTTAAAGCAATCTTTTTCAGACTGCAGATTATTACTCATTAGTAGGTTGTGAAACAAATTTAGTGATTCTTGCCCAACAATGTTTTTAGTAGATGAGAAGAATGGAAAAGAGAGGACAAAATATCAGAGAATATCTCACATCGTAAGGGCAACTATAGTCTTTTTTTTCTGGACAGGACTCCCATTTCAGTTATATAGATGTAAATTGTATCTTTACTGTGAGTTGTGTTTAAAAAGACTGAAAGCCACCGTCCCAAAGCATTCCTCTGTCAGCCTACCTTCACTCAGAACCTTCCAAAAAGTGTTATAACTCAATGGTAATTTATGATTTTAAGATCTTCAGATAAGACATCAGCTGGCTATTTTGGCACAAAAAGACAATCTGCACTTACATATATTTCTTGACCTCTCTCATAGAATAAAACCCTAAATTTCTGTTTTCAATCAGATTGGAACATTGGATTTTATTTGATCCATTTCTGTGCAGTGTCCTCATTGCCTATTGGGCTTCCTGACCACAGATCTTTGTCTACTTTGCAGTTTACATTTATTTTTATTTTTTCCCCAATCACTTGGAGACCCTCTCTGAAGTTTTTTGAAGCTATTATTTCCTTTTTAGGAGAAAGGAAACATCAGTGGTTCTTAAAATCAAAGGCTTGAAAGGAACTGAAATCCTATAGTTCTGTAGTGATCTGGAATGCTGCTGCCTCTGGGAGTTCGCAAAAGGTTCCCAAGGGATAGAATGGTTTGAAGGGAATCAAACTGGATTTTCATCCTCCAGATATTTTTCTTCCTAAAATTGATTGGACTGGGACCATATTACAGTCAAGCCATCCCTTTCACAATTGCCCTCTTCGACTTTTCAAAAGAGTAGCATACCTTCTGCTGCTTCTTAAGATGGTGCAGTGCTCCAGGGTGTAAAATCCCATAAGACACCAGGTGAATTCAAAACACGGGTGGAGGATTGGGAAAGTGAATGACTTTAACGCCCGAGTAACAAATTTGTGTGCATATCAGGTACTTTCCAAGTCATGCTTTCGAAAAACTGAAAAAACAAAATTGTGCTGCCAGATTCTAGATCATTAAAAATAATTTTTCAAAATATATCATGTTTTTGACAAACAGCTCAAAAGAAGTTCCAAAAAATGAGTGAGACTATTGTAACAAAACTCTGTGTATTCTCATCTACTTAATAGGTATGCCCTCATTGATGACATCTATAAAAGTAAAAAACCAGAATAGAAAAGATCCTGAGCCTTTTCTCATTCTGAAAACAAGTAATACTTTTTCATGGTAATGTGAATTAATCAGGAAAAAATCGCCATATTTATCTCATTGAAAGATTCATTTTCAATAGAATTTCACATTTTATATGTAATACTTTTCAAAATTTATGATACATTTATAATATTTTGAATAACTGGCTGCTAGTAATGTTGTAACAATAGAGCAAAAAAATTTAGCCCTTAGAACCTTACAGTTACAGGAAATATATTGACATTTCCATTTCAATTTACTTCCATATTTTTTTTACACAGAATTAATCAATAAAGTCAATTAATTAAAGACTTTCCAGCCTAAATATATATTAGGATAAAATTCAGAGAGGGAAATGCAATGAAAATACACTACTAAAGAAAGCTTGCTCATGTATTTTTTAATGGATAATGATATATATAAATTCATATGATATTTAGATTCCATTGGATAAATTTTAAAAATTTATTGTGATAGTTTAATTTTACATGTTGCTACTTATGTCTTTTGCACAATTTCATCTTTTGACAAATAAAATTATATACTTAAAATAGAAAAAGGGATATTTATTGAAAATAAGTTTTCAAAATTTTTTAGGGGGTACACAAACATCTAGCCCTCTCACAGCCTATTGTTGTCAGAATTCTGCAAGGCCATCCCAATATAAGAATTTTTATTTCTTCTACAAAATCTTTTTATGAATTTTCTCTATAATTTTCCAATGAGTAAATGTAGTCTGAACGCAGCCTCGCATCACCCAAACTAGTCTTAGTTGGAATGCTTGATGCTAGTTGGACTACTAACTAGAAACATTGACCAGAATAAGCAGCACAAAAAGCTCTGCCTCAACTTCATAATCCATGATGCAGTTCACAGATGGAAATTATTAACATTATGGGACATTTGGTGTTATAATACTTTAATTAATAATTCTTGATAATTAGATAATCAGGCAGTCTTTTGGGGGGGAATACACACCCCATCAACTGGTAAATGAAATGAAAAAAATGTCAAAAAAATTAAAAATCAGAATTCGTTTCACTGTTCAGGATCTTGCACTGAACACATGTATTTATTGCCTTCTCTCAGAGATCCCTTAAAATGATGGCAAAGATATACATAAAGGTATTTTTCATAATAACAAAGCAAATGGATGTGGAGGAACACCAGTGGATGAGAGTTTTCAAAACTTTCTGAAGAATAAAAACCATAAGGAACAAATAGAAGAAGTTACATTTTCAGAGGGTACTTCAGCCAAAGAGGGGGCCAGGCAAAACCCCAAAGAGGCTATTTATTCAAAAGTGAAAAATGAGGCAAAAAAGGAGGACAACATTGAAAATCTGTGCAAAGAACTGCTACCGTATTACCTTTCTCCAGGTATAACTTAGAAAAGATATTTCTTTAAGAAAGAAATTGATTAAACTTTCTAGTTTTTCTTTTTGTTCTCTGTTGATCTTGGAATGATCTCTTTCCATTGAAGCCGAATTTTCTGATGGTTTACCCTAGCTAGACTTTAGTTAGCTTACTTACATTTCATGTTGCAAGCTTTCCACAAATGCGTGATGATCCTTGTTATCTGTTCTCATTTCAGATTGCGGCAACAGAAGGGCTCAGTAGAAGCTCTGTGTATGTGAATGGGATTTGCCATCTAGAAGATTTTACTTTAGGCTAAACAGATAAGAAGCCAGTTTGGACAGCCCCAAATCTCAAAGTAAGAAGGACTTTGCTCTAGGGTCTTAATAGCTGTGTTTGAAAGGTAAATCTGAGGAAACTTCTAAGAATATAGAACAAAGAGAGACAGAAATGAGAGTAAAGAAAAATGACAATAAGAATTTATCCAGGAGGCCCAATATCTATCTGATGTAGGTCCTAGAAAAATTTCAATCTATAGTGAAGGGGCTTCTAGAGTGCCCAGGTGAATAAATGGAAATGGTCCCAGGGACACACTATCATCGTATTTCAAAAGATCAAGAATAAACAGAAGATCCTAAAAGTTTTTGGGTTATGGACCAGAAAAAAAAACAGGACCCCAGTTTTTCATCAGCAACTGAATGCTAGAAAACTAAGCCATGCCATCAAAGTTCCGAGAGGCATATTCAGCCAAACCATCAATTCTGTGTGAAGAGAGAATAAAGATATTTAGAGAATGGGAGACTCAGAATTCTTAACTCTCAGTGTACTTTCTGGGAAGTAATTTGAAGATACACTTGTGATACGAAAGATATGTTTGGTCTTTATTCTGTTTCTGGCACAGAGCTCCCAAAACCCTCGGAATGTCCTAGGTGACGACAGTGTAAAGGTGTGTTTTGTTAATTGACTGAGGTGGCTTTTGGAAAGCACTTACGGATGGAGTTCTTGGCCAGGAGAACCAACCCTGTGATTAGAGGGTTGGAACTTTCAGTCCTGTCCTTCTCACTCCCACCAATCTCCAGGGAGGGAGAGGGGCTTGAGGTTGAATCAATTGCCAATAGCCAATGATTTAATCAACTGTGTTCATGTAATGAAGCCTCCAGAAAATCCCCAAAGGAGACAGTTCAGAGAGCTTCCAGGTTGGTGAACACGTGGACGTTTTTGGGGAGAGTGGTGTGCCTGGAGAGGGCCTGGAGGCTCCCTGCCCTTTCCGCGTACTTGGCCCTTTGCATCTCTCCCATCTGGCTGCTTCTGAGTTGTATCCTTTTATAATAATCTGGTAATCTAGTAAATAAAATGTTTCTCTGAGTTCCATAAGCCACTCTAGCAAATTAATCCAACCTGAGGAGGAGGTTACTGGAACTACTGATCTATGGCTGATTGGTCAGAAACACAGATGACAAATGGCATCTGAAGTGGTGTGTTGGGGGGGGCAGTTCTGTTAGGACTGAGCCCTTAACCTGTGGGATCTGATGCTATCTCCAGGTAGATAGTGTCAGAACTGAGTTGAATTGTAGGACACCCAGCTCATGTCAGAGAATTGTTTGTTGGTGATGTGTGGAAAAATACACACACACACATTGGAAATTGTCTCAGAACACTTTTTCACTCTATGAAAATGAGAGCGTAAACCTAGAAATATGGCATCCAAGAAAGTGATAAATCTAATCCAGGAGAGCAGAGAAGGTAGGTCCTGAGATGATAACTTTGCAACTGGAATAGAGCAAACCTCAGATTCTGGAAGATCTCTGTGGGGAAAAAAAAAGAAAGTTGAAAGCTTTCCAGTAGCTCTCAACACTTCTCATATCATGGCACAAATAAAAAATGGTAAAATATATATCAGGCACACTTAAGTAAATGGAGGAAGCTGCATGCCCCTGGAAACCTAACTCTGTATGTTCTGTGAGCCCTGGGTCTCCTTGGCTGACCTGACGGCTGAGGGGTCGAGAACCTGGCTGACCTGGAACTCATTCATGAAATCAGTTGTTGGGAAGTTCTGAATTACACAGCGTGGTTAAAAGCTTAGAATAACTTGATAATGTGATAAGATAATTGGTGGCTTATTTAAAAAAGAGAGAGAGAGAGAATCCAATCAAACTTTTGACAGGAGTAATTTCTTTGGAGTGACATTGATTCATGGAGGAAAAAAAATATAATCTGGGCACACTATTTGCCTCTGAGGCAGAAAATATTTACACAGTCATAATATGATATTATTATTTATTGATTTTTACCTTCTAGAATCAACAAGGGTAAATCAAGGGAAAAGGTGTAAAATGTAAATATTCTCAATATTGACAATATTAAAAGCTGGAGTTTGAAAGGTAAAGAGAGGATGAGGACTGTGGAGGGAGGACTAATGACTTTATCATATGAATTTGGGAGCCGAGAGATACTGTTTATAAAGTGAGAGTCTTCTCTCGGATTTCTGCCATCTGCCCTCAGCTACTGAGTTCCCAACGAAATGGAATGTCAGGTCTTACACTCTTTCGGTGTCCTTGATTGAGGGAGAAGCAATATGAAAAGAAGTACCACCTCTAAGGCACCAAAGGGTGAAAATTAGAAGCAACTAAAAATGGCATTGGAAAACTACCAAGAAAGGAAAAGACATAAGAAAGATTTCATATTTCTGTTGCCAAATAAATTGCTGTTAGGAACTCAATAAATGCTAAATCCTGAGAGGTGGGGGAGGTAGAGAGAGAGAGAGAGATTGTGGTTTATTAAATAAGAAACAGAGGTTTAAAAATCCTATTCAAAGATGCAGGGAGGGACTATATAAGTAGGAGAGAGGTAGGGGAGATGGATAGTGATATAAAAATAGCTAAATCCTCATGATTCATGGCAGGAAGTCAATAGACAATGTCTAAATTTGATATATCAAGAAACTGCATCATTATCATATAATTTAGACAACCAGCAGAAGAAGTAAGAATTGAGGAAATTTCCCACTGTGTCCCCAGTACCTAGAACAGTGACTAGCTGATTGCATATGCTCAATAAATATCTGCTGAAAGAGTGAATTTGCTGAATAATGTGTAGGAATGGCAGAGGGGATGAGGGAATTCGACGCTGTTGCATACATTCATTATAAACCTATAGCAGTTCTATTTGCAAACAGAATTCAGATTTCTACTTCTCAGGGAATGTGATCCCATCTCTAACCAAGGGGTAAATCCTGATTAGTCTAATGAATCATGGTACTCCTACCTCTCTAATCGGTGATCGGATTAGAGGATGTCATGTGGCCCAGTTCTGTCCAATCAGATATGAAAGGAGGATTCTTTGCTTTCCTCTTCTTGCTCTCAAAATAGACATGTCTGAATATGATGCCTGGACTGACATAACTATCTCACCACCAAGAGGAAGAAACTAGACGGAGAAAAAAAGCAACATCACAGAACAGCTCAGGCATAGAAAGAACCTGAGTCCTTGATGACATCATTGAACTCTCAGTTGAACAACCCTATCTCAACACGTCTTGTAGGTGAGACAATAAATTTTCCTTTTTGTTCCAACTAGTTGAGTTGGGGGCTACTCTTATTTGTTCACAAAGTATAACAACAGGTGAAGATCTTTCTGTATTTTTTTATATCAGTAAACATACGCCTGTGTTAATGTTTATGAAAATAATAAAATAAAGCTGTACATAATTTCATCCAATTATAATAGAAAAATATTTTTTTAAATCTGCGTTTAAAGTGTTGTGCTCTCTAAATTTTGGTGGCCAAGTTTCAAGCCCAGTTATGCCCTCCTTTATTTCTACTCTGATTCTTGTCTTCCAAGACAAATTTTCCAAAAGCTCTTCCTCTCCAGTCTGATAAGCTCAGAAGTTTTACCACGATGAACTCTAGTTGAAAGGAGATACTTCTTCCTGGAAACAAAAAGGAAAGTAGAAAATATAGCTACATTACCTATTTAGTTTCCTTATCATGATATTTATTCTTTCAACAAAGTGTGAGACAAAGTCAATAGCTGAGAGGGAATGAAAGGAAATGAGTGCAAGATGTGAGGTGAAAGGAAAAGGCATAAAACAGTCATCTCAAGGACTAAAGGATATAAATTACAGATGCAAAAGGATTTTGAATGGGATATTTCCTACTATTTCAGAATTTCAGTTAGAACCCAAAAGCTGAGAGAAATTGAAGGGTCTTTGAGACACTTGTATGAAAGAGCTACAAAAAGATAGCAAATGGCCTAGTGAGCATCACGTTCTATAGCCTATATAAGCAGGGTCTAAGAATTCATGGAGAATTGTTTGGAAGAGAATTTAGAGGAAAGATGGAGTTTTGAATGATTAATTTTACTGCCTTCGACACAGACAGTAGAAAGTTGGTAGGGCCATGAGGGAGCCATTAGAAGGAGCTTCAAGAAAAAAAATTAGATCTACAGGTGCTTACGTCCTGCTTTCACCTGCTCATTATGAGAAGGCAAGAAAAGAGCTCAGAAGTAGAATCATCTTGAAGTGTGCTGATCTAGCAGACCAAGAATATGTGCTGTAAATTGTAGGATACAAGTCATTGCTATAGAGGGGAGTCAGATATGAATATTCTTATAGTATCTTTGCTTAAAGAGTTCTTTGCCTTTAAGCCTGAGAGGACTCCAGGTTTAAAAGGCTGTTGATGTACTGAACCTCTTGTCATGGTAGTGCTGGAGGTGGTGGGGTTCAGAAACTGAGATAGTGGGTCACAAGAGATTGCTGACTCTAATAGGGCAAAGAGTCCCTCTGCTGGGGGAGGTTGAGTCACTAAAGACAACAGAAGAGCCAGTATTTCAATCCCTGACCTGACAGAGGTTAATTGACAGACAAGAGAGAACATCCATTAGTCTCACCTGACTGAAAAGATCTTTTCCCCATTATCTCATTCATCTTTTGCTGATCTTGACCCTCCAAAAGCCAGAAGAAACAGAACAAGCTAGTGGGAGTCGGGGGAGGGGGAAGGTGGGGAATGAAAAAGCAAGGTGAGGAAACATTGAAAATGTAGACCGTGCTCTTCTCCTCCACTGAATATCCTCAAACCACGGGTCAAACCTGAGCTGGAGAAGAGGAGAAACTTTGAACTGAGTGATAAGTTCAAGTTGTAATTTAGACTGGACTACACGTTTTCTTTGGCCTGAGAATGTGTCTTGTTTATGACTGAAAGTGGTCAGAAAGCATAAATATGCCTGAGATGCCATCAGTGAGTGGGGAAGGGAACACGTCTTCACTAGGTTGGAAAGCAGGGGCTGGAGGAAAGCAAAGAAGTTTCCTGCTTTGTCCCTGTAGAAGAAAACCCATTCATTAAAGTTGCCGTACTTGGGGAGAGCACTGTAACAGGATTGTTAGACAGTATCCATCTTGGGTTTCTAGTTATGGATTTCAGGTGATGCCAGTCAGTTGCATTGTGACTTCCCCCCCCAAAATATTCTGCTCCTCCAGTATAGGCACAGAAGAAGTAAACAGTCAGGTTTAACCAAGGTTGGGATTTTGCTTATGAACACATAGGAAGCGAGTGAAGAAAAGTGAGCTGAGAATATTTTCAAGGAAGTGACTACAGTGAAGGATTTATGAATAGAATCCAAGTTGAGTGAGGAAAATAGAGATAGCAGGGGGATGGATAGTGAAAAGAGGGTGGAGTTATGGTGCAGAGACATTGACAAAGCAAGAACTGATACAGTTAGGAAAATACAGAAAGTAACTGGAAGAATAAGTTGTGGTGGTCCAAGAATGATTTGTTTGAAATGGAAACTTCAGAGGCAATACAACTTCTGATGATGACAAGATTTAGTATGAGGTTAGTAGGACGAAAATGTTGTAGAAAGTGAGGCAGTTAAGTAACTGAGGAGGTTAAAAGTGTAATTTTATGGATTGGTTAGAACTGGTTTGAGTTAATTTTAATTTTAAAAGAATTGGACCAACTTTTCAGTTTGATCTATGCTGAACCAATAGATCTATCAGTTTCTAAATGTATACCTCATTCTATGAGGCCAATATTACCCCAATACCAAAACCAGACAAGGACAATACAAAAAAGGAAAACCACAGATCAATATTGCTGATGAACATAGGTGCAAAAATCCTCAACAAAATATTAGGAAATTGAGTACAAAAATACATTAAAAGGATCATACACCATGATCAAGTGCGATTTATAGCAGAGATGCAGGGATGGTTCAACATCTGCAACTCAATCAGTGTGATACACCACATTAACAAAATGAAGAATAAAAATCACGTGATCGCCTCAATAGATGCAGAGAAAGCATTTGACAAGATCCAACATCCATTTGTGACAAAAACTTTCAATAAAATCGATATAGCAGAAAAGTACCTCAACATAATAAAGGCCATATATGACAAACCCACAGTAAACATCATACTCAAAAGAGAAAAACTGAAAGCCACTCCTCTGAAAACAGGAACAAGAAAAGGATGCCCACTCTTGCCACTCCTATTCAACATAGCACTGGGAGTTTTAGCCCGAGCAATTAGGCAAGAAAAAGAAATAAAAGGGATCCAAATTGGAAAGGAAGAAGTGAAACTCTCAAGATTTGCAGATGATATGATTCTATATATAGAAAACCCTAAATGTATATCTCACTGGTTTTATCCATTGTGAGCTAAATCTGAACCTGTTTTACCTAATTTAAAATTACTGACATTAAATTATGCAGTACATTAGTATGCAGTATTGTTTTTCACTTTGATTAGTAGCTTAGAAGATTAGATTGGATTTAGAGTGACTTATATTTACATTGACTTTATTTAGAAAATCTGTGCTAAAGTTAAGGAAATATCTCACCAGTTAGAGAATTTTTTTGAAGAAAACACATAAAGCTTTTATCAAAGTGGATCAACACATCATAAGGATGATAAAAATTACAGGAATCCATAGTGCTTTCTTCTCTTTCAAAATATGAAAATTGTCTTGTGGTTTGAATTTACCCCTGCAAGTTTTCACCACTTTTCTTAGTAGGAGAAACCCTCCTATTCAGACTTTTTATTTTATAAACCTTAAATCTCGTTTCTGAGTACTCATTTTGTCTATTTGATGCTAATGTTTCACAGTCACAGCCTACAAATTTGTGACTACCTTCACATAGGCAAAAAAAAAGTCCTCCTTATAACTAGATGAACATATTTGTAAATAGAGTGAAGCCTTGTCTACCAATGAAAACCTATTTCCATCAACACTCTGGTAATCGTTTACCATGTCAACGTTAAGTGAGTATGTGAAAGAGATTGAAAGGGATATAGTTGGAGTCCTGTTTTCTTCCCTTTTAGGGGAGTGGTCCACAGCTCTCTGACCATCCCAACTCTGATTGGTTTTTCACATGTATTCAAGCTGAACACTATGTTTTAAGATCCATATGCCCTTCCCTGTTAGTTATAGCCATATAATACAAGAATATCCTCTGTTTTATTCTACCATATCCATGAATATAGACTATCCAACAGTCATAAGTTATATAGACTAAAAATGAATTTGAGAACATATCAATTTGTTACAAAGATATTTAATATCCAGATGTTTCATTAATACATTATTAGCAGTATTACATAAACCAGTTTTTAAAGTATAGTTTTAGGATCCTACATCTGAATCACCTGGGATTATTTTCAAAGCGCAGTGTGCAGGATCAAACCACAGCCTAAGTGATTTAGACTTTCGGGGGGTGGGAGGGCTGGGTAGGCCTGGGGATCTACAATTTAAAGAAATTCCCCCAGATAGTCCTCAGACTCAGAGCTGTTTGAGAGCTGTCTTTAGGAATCAAGATAAAGTATCTTCATCTCAAATCAGGAAAACCAGGATTAAACTGCAGGATTTTTAAAAGTATATATATTTAAGTACAGACATGAACTCAAAATTAGATAAACAAAGGCTATTCAATCAATTGTCCCTTGTAGTAATGAAATGGGCTTATTTCTATAGGATTTATCAATGACCTATCTTTACAGACAAATTCAAATGGAGAGTGGAGAAAAGTTGGATAATTCAATCTCCCTCTCTCTCATTCTCTGTTCCAAACATCCAAACCCCATTACTTACTCTCAGAAATTTTGGGTCTGCGTCATCCAAAAGAATTTCCTCAATTCTGATTTTCCATTTCCCTATGTGAACTTTGGATCTTAAAGGAAAAAGAAAACAAAATTATTTCAGAGATTCCTTCCTGGCGAGAGGTGAAAGGTTGCATTGTAAGCTAGAATTCAAGTACACTTAAGGGCATTTTTTTCCTCTGAATACTTCCACTCAAATGATCCTCTTTGCCTCCTGTCTCCTCAGCTTTCCTATTGTAGTGTCTTCCTTTCCTCTTCTCAACCCAGATCTGTCCCTGACCCAGTGAAATCATGAGTATTTTAGCTTTTCATAAGGTCTTGACTTTTACAAGCACTTATCTTCCTGCCCAAGGTCACTCACGTCATTTTTAGTTTGCACATACCTGTTCTACTAGCACAGATTAGAATTTTGCTGGCTCCTTGAAATCCACTTTCTGTACTCCTAAGTGTTTGCCTTTCAGGACTTTTTAGCCTCATTTGTTTTCCCTCTGAGCCTGAGCAAAGTGGATCAACTATTGAGGAAGCATTTGTAGTTGCTGTGGAGATTTTTATTTGGTTCCCTATGCTTTTTTATTATTTTTTTGTGAGGAAGCTTGTCCCTGAGCTAACATCTGCCCCAATCTTCCTCTATTTTGCCTGTAGGATGGGGCCACAGCATGGTCTGACGAGCAGTGTGTAGGTCCAGGCTGCAATCTGAACTCACAAACCCCAGGCTGTTGAAGCAGAGCCCATGAACTCAACCATTGCACCACTGGACCAGCCCCTCCCTATGTTTTTTAGAGAGGAGTCATTCAGCTTTTCAATCTTTCTTTTTTCAGGAAGATTGGCCCTGAGCTAACATCTGTTGCCAATCTTCCTTTCTTTTTTTTTTTTCCTCCTCAAAGCCCCAGGACATAGTTGTATTTGTAGGTCATTCTAGTTCTTCCATTTGGGATGCTGCCACAGCATAACTTGATGAGCGAAGCGTAGGTCTGTGCCCAGGATCTGAACTGGCAAACCCCGGGCTGCTGAAACAGAGTGTGTGAACTTAACCACTGGGCCCTGGGCCAGCCCCTCAATCTTTTTATTTAGACAACTGCTACAGAAAGAAATGGCTGAACAATTAACTTTAGAAATTGGCTCATCAGAAAACGGAAAGACTCAATGGCTACCTATACCATCTAAAACAACTTGCTTTCCCTGCAAAATCTGTGTGTGTGTGTGCGTGTGTGTGTGTGTGTGTGTGTATGCACATGTATTTGCAAACATGAGAAAAGAGAGGGATAGTGTGACAGTGAGAGAGAGAAGATATCTGCTTCATGTAAAGCACCATGATAATTGCCATGGGATACACAATGATAATTTAAAAACTACATGTACTTTCAGAGGTGTTTCCAATACAACTTTGAAGGCAGGTATGTCCACAGACAATGAGGAAGCTGGAGAAGCAGGCTTGAGTGGAACTCCTGAGTGGAGGTTTCCATGCACAGCAGTGTGGAAAGAGCCAAGGGTTTTGGGGCAAATTGAGCTGATTTCAAATCTCAGCTCAGCTCTTCTATGACCTTGGGGAAGTGGTAAACATTTGCTGAGCCTCGGTTTCTATGTCTCTAGAGGAGAGCAGCACCTAGCTCCCGGGGTTTCTATAAGGAATAGAGCTAAAAGTAGGTAATGTGCCTAGTGCATGGTAGGGGCTTAATAAATAGGAGTTGTTATTATTGAAATAGCCAGCAGCTGCAAGTCTGCAATTTGAGCTCTCTGCCACTGTACCTGGAATGCAAAGTCAACAGTTTCTGCATCCAGATGCAAACCTATCTTCATTTCAAGAAATTGGCTCCAAATCAGAATGTAGTTTTTAGGGCAGGGGTCAACTTTCAATGCTGTCTAAGCAGTGTGGGCCATGTTAGAGACTTTGAGGTCAGCAAGGAATGTGAAAACAAGCATTCTAAAAAGCAACTAAAAAGTCTATAGTTTAAAATCAAACGAGAGGCTTGAGCACAAGGTTCTTTTGGCATCTAGATACTTCATCCATACTCGGAAAACACTGCGCTTTATTTAAAGGATAGATCTGTATGTGCTGCTGTAAATGAATGTCCATGACATACTTGATACTGGCCCTGATATCGGTTTCCCCACGTTAAACCCAGCATATATGGGGCTAAAACCAAAGCACTCATTCCCTGTTTACTCCCTGGCTTTCTGGCTCCAGAATCCACTATCCTCCCTGGAGACAGACACCACGAAGCACAAGCACCTGGATTTGTTATCTCCTCCCAGCCAAGGAGATACAGGCTGGTGGGAAAGCTGCTGACCAGCAAGGTCACGGGCTCCCTCCTGTCTGCAAGTAGTCTCAAGGCCAAACACAAGCTGATGGGAAAGCTCCAACCAGCAAGGCCATATGCTCTCCCTCCCCTGCCTAAAACCCCAAATAAAAACCTTTCCTTTTAGCTTTTCAGAGAGTTTAGGATTTCAGTGTTAGCTGCCCTTTCTCCCTGCTCAGAGCTGTGGAATAATAAAATTCCTACTTTCTTCCACTACACCTGGTGTCAGAGATTGGCTTGCTGTGCAAGGGGTGAGCAAACTCACTTCAGGTTCTATCTCATACTGATGTGTGAAAAATTATAATGAACGCCTGAGGTTTCCATTTTACAAATCTGTTTTCTCAGCCTCTAGTAATGAAAATATACTTTGTCTGGAGACCATCCCTCCCCTTTGTCAATCAAGGTGTCCTGGCCAAGAGGAAACCTTGTAACTCAACCTAAGCAATCTGATACTTTCCTGGGAGTTTGACTCTCAAATGATATTTACATAGCATGCAAAGGGACGGAGCTGATACATGCTTATGACAGAGCCCTGAAGAGATTGCACCAGTTTCTGCTACCATGATGCCCAGGAGTACTCTGATTCCTGTCCTTTTCAAAGATCTTAATCCAGCTCTTCAACCTTTCTTTCAATTCTTCCTTAAGGAAGAAATATGCTTCAGTACAGATCTAATCCCTTAAGACTTTTTCTAGAGCCAGCCCTGATGGCCCAGCAGTTAATGTTCAGTGTGCTCTATTTTGGTGGCCCGGATTCAGTTCCCAGGTGTGGAATCACACCACTTGTCTGTCAGTAGTCAAGCTGTGGCAGCAGCTCACATAGAAGAACCAGAAGAACTTACAACTATCCACAACTGTGTACTGGGGCTTTGGGAGGGAAAAAGGAAGGAAAAAAGAGGAAGATTGGCAACAGATGTTAGCTTAGGGTGAATCTCCTGCTGCCGCTGCTGCAAAAAATATTTTTTCTAAGAAATTATTTTCCTTTTAAGTTAACCAGAGTAGATTTCTGTTGCTTTCAAACAAAAAACCCTAAAACACAGTGACAAAGTAACAAACATTGTGTTTGTTTTTGTATGTATATTTTTAATTCACTTACTTTACAAATTTTTGGACTAAAATTTACTTACATGTATTATTTTTATAAACAAAAAGCACTAATAAGTCAAAAAGAAATTTAGCTAACCAGAATGTCCTCTGAGACGGAAATAAGCTTAACTTGAATCTTCTTTGCGAGGTAGGAGCAGTTTTCACTGGGAAGTCGGGGGCAGCATTTAGAGCCAACTGTCCCAAGGCACCTGAGGGAAGTGGGGAGCAGTACTGAGAGGGGAGAAAGTGCTGCAGTGGCGAGCCTCTGGGTACCAGCTACACCATGTTTAATTATTATTGAGGTCTGATGAGGCCAACAGATCAAGAGACAACTGCCATTGAAAAGATAGCTGTTATACTCCAGATCCCAAGAGGAGAAGGCATACCACACTGTGGGAGCCACATGGGGAAGAACTGGGGTGATCAGGAGGCAGAGAGAGGGGGAACACTGAGGGTAAGAGCCCTTATTGTGGTTTTCATTGGAAAGGCACACTTACAGTTGAGTTGCTTGCTATCTCTAGGAATTGGCAAACCCTGGGAGGGGCAGTCCCTTCAGGGTCAGTGAGGCCCCAGATATAAAAGTATCAGAATAGGGAAAATAAAAGACATGGTTAATATACCTTACAATCTAGATAAGGCTCTTGAACTCCTGCCCCTTCCATCATCCATGGAAGTTAGAAACCCTTCCTGGGAGTTCTGTAAATTTTCAAGAGAGCTAACATTTCCCTCTTGGAGTAATTTTGATCCCTGGGATTCTGTGTTTTTGCATGTTGCTCCTGCTCTATACCATTTAACCCCAAGGTAGCATGCAGTTCTCTCTTCAGTTTCCAGTTTGAGGCGGGAGGGGGGCGGGGAGGGGGGTGGAATCACATTAAACATGCTTTTGGAAACAGTAATCTTTACTCAGGTGGGTGAAGGTGGGTGCAAAAGTGGACCACATCATCTTGGATCTACCATCTTGCTGACTCCTCTTCTCTCTTCCTCCTCCTCCTTGCCAGATTGCCCTCCACAACTCCAAATGTTTCATCTTCTCTTGTACAAAGCAATTTTTTTTCCTATGAGTTTTTGCTCTAGTGAGCACTGGGTCCCATACATTCACTTCTACAGACCAAAGTAGATTTTCACGGTGTATTTCCAAAAGAAGACAGTTTCTCTTGCTAAGATGAGTTCTGGTACCACCTGTTAGGAATAAATTTTCTCCACCTCTCAGATTTATATGTAACATAGAGCAGGAAATGAAGCTTTATGAAGGAGATATATATGGTGTCCACAGGGACTAAGCAAGAGGAAGAGACCCAGGGATTTTAAGAACAGAGAAAGAATCTACCAGAGAATTGTCTTAGCCAGAGAACTTCCATGACTGCATAATCCTTTGCTGAATGAATCAACAAATATTTATTGGGTGCTGACTATAAGCCAAGAGGCAATCAGCTACATGTTGGGAAATTTAGAGATAAATAGGACACAACTTGAGGAGTAAAATGTCCAGGAGGAGAGAGAGATACATAAATAGATAACCAGAAGACAGTGCTGCAATGGAGGACTATATAAAGCTGGAGTGTTTTGTACACATAAGCCCAGGCCTATGCCAAATATTTGGGGCCTAGGAAGAGCACAAGTGGAGGCCCATGTAGCCTATGTCTAAATATTTAAAAGATAAAAATCAAGCTAACAGACTGCTAAATAAAATATGTTCTACTCTTTTACTATGAGAAATAGACTTCCTAAAACCTGAAAGACCAGATATGAGTTTGGAATTCTCAGAGTTCTGAGACCACGGTAGTGCAGGTTCTTCCCTCCTTTTCCTCCTCTGATTCCTTCCCACACTTGCTCACGTGCATGTAAACACCCAGGCCACGTACATAAGTTCCAGCCACCGCCTCCACAAACAGCTGTCCCTTGGTTACCACTTAGTCTACAGTGTAACCCAGGGGTGCCATTTTTTCCATTGGAGCAAAGACTAAGGGAATAGACACACCCAGACTCTAAAAGTAGGGTCAAGGCCATTTAGACAGGATTTCTAGGGTCCTAGATATCAGAGTATGTTCCAGAAGAGGGTACATCTTTGGATGGGCCCACACCCTTGGTTTTAGGGACCCTTTAGCCTATAGTATGAGGCACAGCCAGACAAGGGCTACTGAGAGGCTTTCTGAAGCATGGTCACCCTCTGGCTTGGGTCAAAATGCAATATTGCTTAAGCTATTTCATCATATTTTTCTCGAGATGAATCATCCTAAAATGCAGCATTTCAGCTTTGGATGCACAGGTTTTGTGCAAGGGTAGGACAAATGTGTTCATTTGATTTTCAGTCCCTACCTGATGGATCCTTGAAGAAATATTATTTCTGGACTCGTGAAGCATTACAATCCTATTTTTCAAAGGCTATATAGGCAAATAAGCTATCTCCAGGGAAAGGAAAATAGGAAGAAATTTTTTTTTGCTGCAAATCCCACTTTAGAGTCTAAGTATAATAGGGCCATCTTCAAAGACAAAGGACTATGTGTTTTCAAGCATTTCTTTCAATCAGACGTTTTCCTATCAACTGGCTGTTTTCATTTACTATCACCTGTGGGCCAGGCTAGTCCTGGATTGGTTTTCATCAGGGTCACAAGGGAATAGAGCTCAGGCTGAGCCAAAGCAATGCGATTCCTTCCCTACAGGTGTGCTGCGTCTGCCCTCCTGCCTACCTTGTTTTCACCTAAATTCCTGGTTGTGCCTGACTTTCTGCTTATTTTTAAGTCTTTCTTTTTATTCTTCTCTCTCAGTGTCTACAGATCTTCCAGTTGTTCATCAACTCCAGGCCACTTGCCATACTTCGTTCTCTGGTATTTATGTCCTCCAAGTCTCCGTTGGCTCCCATGCCTGACACATTGCTGTCCTGGCACCCAAGTTTCTTGTGGTTTGTGATGACCTAAAGCAATCTCATTCCCCTACCCAGTTCCCTGACCTAAAGCTACCCACATATTGACTAGTAGTGGGAGCAAACAAATGTCATGCCTTGAAGTGAAATCCCCTCCTCCAGTCTTAACTCTGCCGTATCACAGTAGTAGGAAGGAGAGGATTTTATCTCTGAGTTACTTGGCTGCCTCTTTTCCAATAACCTTTTCTTCCACTCAACCCCAAGAAACCCATCTCCACCTCATAATACTGTGGACATCCATGTTATGTGAGACTGCTCTATCTCCAAATCATGAATTTAGGCATATCACCTTCGACCATGACATCATAGTTCCAACTATTCCCACTTTGGACTTATCCGAACCTCTGCTCTATTGATCCCTATGTGCTAAGCAATCCTTCAGACTGTTAATTTCTTCACTTCCCTTGTTATCCAGTCTATAAGCCTTAATCCTTCATTTAAGAACCACTCTCATTAATCCCCAAACTCCTTTATGCCTTTGTATTTTGTCACATCCAACCTGGGATCAACCCTGCTTTTGGGCTTTCTCTCCAGTAACACTTATGCATCTCATAATTGCTGGAGAAAAACAGAGCAAATTGTTATCACTATAAATCTATAATCTCTAAGCTCAGTGAGCCCACCAATCCTCAACACTGCCCACCAATCCTATCAATTTCTCCTTGCCAACTCACCCTCTCACTTCTCCATTTTCCTCAAAACTGTGATGATGCCTGCACAGCCTGCCTCTCCAATGTGTGACCAACCATCTTCCTTCCTTCCCTCACAGAGAAAATTGAAGCTATAAGAAAAAATTCCTTCAATTTTTAGTTACCAGTTCTAGAAACCTACCAATTGTCCTCAGGATAATGACCAATACACTGACGCAGCCTGCCTTTCATCCCACAGCCCCATGATCTTTATGCTTCAGTCACACTGGCCTTCTTTTGGGTCCTCTAACGTCCTGTTTGAAACTTCCATGATGATAAGAATCATTCAAGTTATGTGATAAATTAAAATTTCCAAGCCCACTAGATAATACTTTAAGGCGAAGAACCTAGAAAGTGGTCATCTTAACAAGAGCTTCAGGTCAACCATACTATCAGGAAAGACTGGGAAAAACACACCATGATCTCTCCTTCCATAGGGCTTTTCAAGTGCTTTTCACTCTCCCTGGAAACCTCTTCTTTCCTTTCTCCCACTTTCCCTCTTCCCACCACACCAGATTTACTCTTGGTCATCTTCTAACTTTCTTCTCAAGCATCTCATCAGCAGGAAAGCCTTTCTTCACAAGCCCTCCACCCCGTGCATGCACGCGTGCACGTGCGCGTGCACACGCACACACACACACACACAAAGTTTAAGTTTCCTTTGTCATATGCTCTCATAGGACCAAATTCCTTCCCTTCATGACACTCATCCCAGCCTAATGTCTCACTCTCATGGTGTGATTATTTGGTCATTGTCCCTCTCCCTACACGACTGTGATGTGAGGTGCCATGTCTGCTGTTATTCGTCGTTGTTTCTACAATATCGAGGCAGTAACCTGATACATTACAATCCCCCAATAATAATTAGTACTTGAATGAATGAATGCGGAGTGAATTAATGAATGAGTTGGCTCTGAAAATTGACAAGAGATGTTGGAGATTAACAAATTACAAACTTGACAGAGAGTTATCTACTCTCTACTTGGATATTTTTTAGTGTTGGGCAGTCTGTTCCATCATTGGATAGTGTTAGAAAGTTCATTTGTTTATTGAATTCAAATCTGCCCCCTTGTAACTTCCCACCAATACTTACAGTTCAGACTTGTTGGAAATATGATCAGTCTGTTTCCTCTTAATGATATTTCCTTCCAATATCTGAATACTTTTAGCATGTGTCCCCTGTGTCTTTTCTCCTCCAACATAAACACATTTGCTTCAACAGTTCTTGATTTGAGACAGTTCTCAGACTTAACTATCCCCTCCCCAGTTACAGTACACTCTAAATAAATACAGAAACAAGATAGAAACAACAGCCATGAAGAGCTCACGTCTTCAGAAGAGTAGCTTTAAGTCATTACTTGAGAAAATGAGGCTGTTTCCTTCCTTCTGTCGCGTACAGTTTAAATTACAAAGTCATTGAACCACCAACTGCAATATCTCCAGGAAGGATTGTACCTACAAGGCAATGAATCCACAGGACACATGGGATTTATTGCAAGTACTTTTATTGGAGCAATTTGTTGACAAATGCCCAAGAAGGAGAACAGAGTGATCAGTAATAATAAAACCTTATGGAGATCATTTCCCCAAATGCTATCTGGGAGAGGAACTGAGCCAAGATTTCTTAACCAAAGGTACGTTTTCTGTACCTTTCCACTAGTAGTTTTTATATGTCATTTCTGGAGAAATTTCAGATGTTTCAAATCTAAATCTAAATCGAAGCTGTGATTTATAAAAATAGCAAAGGATTTCTATTTATCTCTATTCACTAATCCTAGCCAGCAGCAGAAAAGAATTGGAGTTTAAATCCTATTACTCTCTCATAGCCCCATCCCCCAGGCCACAATGTCAAGTTGATACAATTACTTCTGGGATGAGCGAGGAGGCTGTCACATTGACCAACTGTTTCCAAAGGATACGGTTTGGTTTTCCAGGTTAAGATGATTACATGTCCCTCTAATAGCTGGAAACCTTCCCAAGGGTCACTCTTACAGGTTTCTCTGAAAACCAGAAGCAGAAGGACCATGTCATTGCTTGGCTTTGGGCCCAGGAGGCCAAGTGCCACTTAAGAGAAAGTGTTGAGAGCTACTTAGTGTATTTTAAGACAGTGACGCTACTAATGTATAGTAAAATATGACAATAAATGACAGCCTGCAATTTGGACAAAACCAAATTGCTCATTGGGTCAGGACAATGCAAGACAATACTGACTCAGTGTTTTTAAAATGAGACAGTTAGGGACAGAGCTGGGGCACTGGTGATAGGAATGAAAAGGAGAGGATTTATAAGAAAAAGAATCCACAATCAGAATTGACAAAAATTGGAATTGTACCATACTCTAACAAACTTCATACTGCCCCACACCCAGCATTTCTATCTATCTAGAAAATTTTAAACACTTACATAATTAAAAAGTAAAAACTAAATAAAAAGTCATTCTCAAAGAGATCTCACTTTTATCCCAATTCTATTCCTCTATACCTACCCACTTCCCATAATCATTTTCATTAGTTTCTGGTTTATACTTCTGGGGTAACTTCTTACAAAAAAACCATATATGTATAATTTATATTTCACTTACTATAACCTGGAAATCACTCTTTATCGGTTCACAGACATCTTCCTCATTCTTTTTCACAACTTCATAGTACTACACTGTGTTAATGTACCGTAGTTTATTCAATAAGTCTCTTAAGAATGGACGCTTAGGTTGTTTCCAATATTTTGTTTATATAAATAATGCCACAGTGATGAATCTTCTGCATGTGTTTCTGTTTTTCATGTTTGTAGAGTGCATCTTCTGGGTAAAATTCCCAGAAGAGAAAGTGCTTTGTAAAAGGACAAATGCCTATGAAGTTGTGTTAGGTATTGCTCAGTTTTTCTCCACGGGGCTGTACCACTTTGCACTTAGGAGAGGAGATGGTTTAGAACGGCTGAGTGTGGGAGGACCGAGTGTGGGGGGAAGGCAGGGGTGGAGAAGGAGAACTCTTTTCTAAAGTCCCTACAATCCTCCTTTCCCTGTCCAGACTTGCTCTGTGATTATGTCTCTATTGTCAAGAACGTTTTTCCCTAAATTTGCTGTTTTACATTCAGGAAGATACTGATAACTAGATTTGAAAAGTTGGTGACCTCACCTCTGTTCCATACTCCCAGGATTCTTCTCTTCAGCTGCAGCCTCTTCCCAGGTGAGGCCAATACAGGCATGAGGAAGAGCTCCTTAGAGCCCTCGCCATTATCAACACCTATGCTTACTGGCCAGTTACTATGTGCCACACACTGTGCTAAGCCACCTTGTTTGCACTCCAGACTCCAACCTTTCTCATCTTCTCAAGGACCTTCCTTCTCTCAGTTCCTTCCTCTATGTTCTATAACATCGCTTTCTGCACCAGCACCCTGCCCCCCAACCCCCGCCCACAGCATATCAACATTGTATAAGACCTTCCATCTTTAAAAGGGAAAATAAACCCTCCTTGAGTCCTCATCTCTCTCAAGTTAATGCCTATTGTTTGCTCCCTTCTTAGCCCAGCTTTTCAGAAGTGTTATCTTCACTTCCTTGTCTCCCATTGCATAACTCAATCCATTCGAGAATGTCTTTCTCCTCCAATATTTCAATCTTCTCTTGTTTAAAATGACCAGCAAACCATGTTGCCTATTCCCGTGGATGTTTTTGTCTCATCTCCATTACCCTTTGGCAACTTTCAACACTGCTGACCCCCTCATTTTTGAACTGTTCTTTTTTAGTAGCTTCTAACATAATAATGTCTTTATTCCTTCTTCCTTCTTTGACTATTTTGGGCACTTTTTCCTATGGGACCTGCTCTTATGACCTCCAAGTAGTGTAGTTCCTTAGGACTCAGAACTAAGCCATTTTATTGTCTCTCCTCTCTCTAGTGATCTCATCTATTCTTGTGGCCTTTTCTGATGATGCCCATGTGTACTTTTCTCCAGCCCAGGCCTCTTCCCTGAGCTTCAGACTCACATATCTTACTAAAGACCTGAAGGCTCCACTTTGTCACTTTACTAACATCTCAATCAACATGGCATGTCCAAAATGGAACTCCTGATACCCTTCCCTAAACACATGTCCCCAACACTAGGGGGCTCTTAATTTTGCTATTTTCTTAAATTCCTACATCCAATTCATTAGCAAATTCTGATTATTCTATTTTAAAAATGTTTCCCACTCCCCCTGCCTCCACCGTAGGCCATGTGCCATGATCTTTTTTCTGAATTACTTGCAACACGCTATTGACTGATCATCCCTCTTTTACTCCTGCCCCTCAATTCATGCTGCACCAAATTGCTAGAACGAGGTTCTAAACATAAATCAGGTCAAGTTACTGCTCTTATCCCACCATTCCTACCAAGAAGCCTTCAGTAGCTTTTAATTGAACTTGGAATAACCAAACTCTTAAGGTGCTTGAATGTCTGGCCTTTGAATATTTCTCCAACAGTCAGCTCACCCTACTACTACCAGCTATGTTGACTTTCTTTCTGTTACTCAGATGCTCTTAGGTTCTTCTCTTCCATTCCACACAGTTAGTTTCTTTTTTTCCTTTAAGATTCAGCTTAAATGTCACTTTTATAAGGAAGCCTTCCCTGAGCTCCTTGTAAGGGACATAGCTCCTACCTTATTATTGTCTCACTTTCACGTTTGTTTCATTCATAACCCTTGTTGCTGTTTTCTGGGGCTTTTTGGCCACCTGCCTCCACTGTAGGAATATTTTCTTAAGTATGTCCAGCACCTACCACATTGCCTGACAGATGGTAGGCACTCAATAATCCTTTTTCAATAAGCGAATGAATTAATGTGTGACTATAAACTCCATGAGAGCAGGGACCATTTTTGTGTGTCCACTCCAGTGTCCTCATTACCTAGCACAAGAGTGAAACAATCAATATGTACTGAATTGATGCTTTAACCCCTATCTTATAGCCGAGAAAACTGAAGATTAGCGAGTTCAAGCAATTTCCCCCCGATCACGCAGGCAGTAAAGAGGCAGAGGCAGCACTTAACCTGTCACATTTGACGACTCAATTCTTGAAGTACCAGTGTTGAAAGGGGCTTTGGAGATTATCTTATCCAATTTTACAAACGAAGAAAATGGAGCTCAGGATGGTGAAATGACACAGCCAACTCATCTCTTTTGACTATACTGTAGGGCCAGCTCTGTGACTAGCTAGCCTGATAAGCTTAGTTAAATTACCTGTCTGTCCTTCATTTTCCTTTTCTGTAAAAGGGGTCAGAGGGTCTCGATGGCATTATTTAAGCCTCCCTGGATTTAGGCATCCTTGCCAGCACAGAATGTCTGACCCTTCCTTTCTCAGGTTGCTCCTGCCTCCTCCCCTTGCTGTTTCTCTCTTATTTCAAGACTGGGAGAAAATTTAGTTTCATTACATGCACTTTGTTCTGTACTCCAATAAAGCCATTAGAAGAAAAAGTTAAAAAAATCACAAAGTTTCCCAATCTTTGTATACCTTAGGAAGAACAAGAGTGCCACTGAAGAAGCCCCCTAAAGGAAAGACAAAAGTTATATCTTCAGCTCCCAGCCATAGTTGAAAAAAGTATGTCTATAATAGTCATTCTGAAGAAATATCATTATCAATCCCTGTAATGAGGCCATAAATTGGAAAAGGGTAAAATAATGTTCACAGCAATAACTGAATATAAAATTCCTTGGTGTGTATGCAAGAAAATTAATAACCCCACATTTCGGTGGTTTTAGCTTTATTTTAACTGCTGGTGAAGATAGACTTATACTGCAATGAGACAAACCATTCTTATTTACACTCAAAATGTCAAATCCCATTTGCACTCAAAATGCCATCACCTTGCATAACTCTACCACCTTAACCTGCACAGAAAATAAAAGCTAAAAGCAGAATATGAGACCTGGAATATTAAATCCACTCTTTTCTTTGCAGCCTTGATCAAACGTTCTGATTTGCTACAACCATTCCAAGATGGAAGTGTTTTGAATTCTAAAATAGCTTAGCACCAAATGTGTCATAATTATCTGAAACTATATTTAGAATGATGAAATTTGCCATGAAATCTGAAATATGCCTCAAATGTCAGTCTTATTTTTAATTACTATGCCAATCCACCTTTGCAATAATCAAGTTTTACAGTTTCCCAGTGCTGGATAACTTAGACGCTGTTTGTGTGCGTTTTTTCTAAATCTCACAATTATGATAATGTAGTTCTCCCACAGATCCTTCCGTCTCCTACAGACTGTCAGAGGAAATCTGATTTCATCACAGTGGTATATTTGTCTATAAAGCCCAATGATGTGAAATGAAATGTCTTGTCATACTGGTCACAAAATCATTTTAACACCATCACATCCTCATGATCTGATATTTGTTGTATGAGGGCATACGCTATAGTGCTTTAGTCAACCCGTTTCTTTTTACTTAAACTCTAGGGTAATGGAAATGGAAGCCCCAGATTTAAAAGAAATACGTCTTTTATTTTTTACAGTGGATACGGAGTTTTAAAACATTAATCAAACATAAAAAGCATCACTCGTTTCACACTCCTTTTTAGGTCTCTTCTGTGTTTTCAATTGAATTTTTGAATATTTAACATTTGATAGAAAAAAGAAAGTCATATGGAGCCCTAAATTGTAATAATCCTGTTCCTTCTCAAATTGCACTGTGTGAACAGAAAGCTTATCTGCTGATATTGACTTTCCTACCTTTACAGACTCATTTGGTAAGAGAGAGACAGCAATTTGCTGGAAGTTTCACACACATACATGTGAATTGAACTGGTACTTGAGAATTTTCTGCCATTGCAAATAGTAAGATAGTTGTAGACCAAATAAAGTTGCCAGGAAAAACAAGTAAAGTATACAATTGAGAGTATTTAAAAACTTTTTTTAGCAACTTGACAAACTTTATGTCTGTTTCACCTATAAACCTTAGGCTTGTGTTTTGCATACATATATATATATATATATATATATATAATTTTTTTTGAGGAAGATTAGCCCTGAGCTAACATCCACCTTCAATCCTCCTCTTTTTGTTGAGGAAGATTGGCCCTGAGCTAACATCTGTGCCCATCTTCCTCTACTTTATATGTGGGACGCCTGCCACAGCATGGCTTGACAAACAGTGCATATGTTGGAGCCTGGGATCTGAACCAGTGAACCCTGGGCCATGGGCTGCCAAAGTGGAGCCTGAGAACCCAACCACCATGCCACCGGGCTGGCCCCTGTATTTTGTGTATTTTTGTTTATTTCAGCTTAGTAGTAATTTATTTTTATTGTACTTTAAAAAGATATTCCTTGACAGTTTGGAAATTCAAAAACTGCTACTTCCTTAGTGATGGTTTGAAAATCATTGTAGACGAATGTCTTAGTTTCCTTATAACAAAGAACCATGTCATTAGGAATAGAGACTACAAACAAATCCAAAAAGCCTTTAGTGTATGTGGGGAGCCGTTGGTGTATGTTGTTCGGGTAAATGATACTCACTTGGTTCTTGCTCAATTGGACTGAAATGGAACATGCTAACTTTGGACTCAAATCTCCCAAGCCATCATAGCATTGTCAAGAACCGAAATTCCAATCATTTCGTAACGGTTCTCAGGATTATAAGGCTGGACAGCATCGTTCTGTTCCTAGGTCACGATGTGCGCTTCACATCTCTCCTTGGACATGGCTGAATATCTGTTCACTCTTTATTACCTTTAAGAAGAAGATAACACAATCTTTATTATACGAGTGTAGTAGTGTTTAAAAGCACCCCATTGGGGGCTTATGCTTATAAATTTATCTATCAATCAATATCCAATGCAGTCTTATAAGTGCCAGATAAGACACTAGATGGGAAAACCTTACCCTCATGGAGCTTGCACTCTAATGGAGAAGACAAATACTAAGCAAGCATTTATGTAAATAAATTTAAGGTTAAAACTGTGATAAATGCCATGCAACAAAGGGAAATAATGCTATGAAATTTACAGCAGAGGGAGTCTGACCTAGTTTAAGGGATTGGGAAAGACTTGCCCAGAGGATAGTTTTTTAGCTGGGATCCAAGGATGACTAGGAAAGCAGCGAAGAGGAGCAGGGAGAGCAGTCCAGGCAGAGGAAAACTAGGTCACTTCTTCTTGCTGCCAGAGCCTGTTTTATTGTGTATGCATTCACTTCTCAACAGAAAACACTGGCCCCGCATAATTATATTTGAAGAATTAAAATCTTGCTCTTAGGTTCTACATATTCCCTGAACATTTTTTGGATATTTCCCCCATCAACGTCCATCCAGCTCTGAAATTCTGTTTTCTAGCAGTGCTATACAAGCAAGTGTGGACATGACCAGAATATTTCTTCAACCTACACAGCTGCTAAGACATGTGCTCCCACAAACCCTCTTTGCCCCGTGTTCGGTTGCTGCCTCTCAAATCCCCTCCAATAGGATTGCTAACGTGCTGTGAAGTTCAGCCTGGCAGTTCCCACCTCCCTGGTTCCCGCTCCATTTGTCCTGGGTGGGACTGATTCCTAGATACAGGGTGCACCATATCACCCAGGCTCAGCCAGCTGAACAGTGTACTTTTCTGATCCATTGTGATAGGTTTTTATGAGAACCAATCAAAAAATGAACTCTTTCAATATAGTAGAAAAAAGAATAATTGATGGAGAGAAACAATTTTTGATTGCATTGTTTCAATCCTCAATACAGACTTTCTTTTTTTCTTAATTGAAATATATTTGACATATAACATGGTGACAATTTAAGATGTACAACATGTTGATTTGATACATTTATATATTGCAATATGATTGCCATTGTAGTGATAATTAGCACTTCTATCATACCACATAATGATCATATCTTTTTGGTGGTTGGAATAAAGATCTAGTCTCTTAACAAGTTGGATTTTTGTAATATAATACTGTTGTCTATACTCACTATACTGTGCATTAGATCTCTAGGACTTATTTGCTGCTTATCGCAAGTTTGTACCCTTAATCAACATCTGTCCTATACTCCCTCCCTTCCCCAGATAACCACCATTTTACTCTCTGTTTTCACAAGTTTGGCTTTTTAAGATTCCAAATATAAGTGATATCATACAGTATTTGTCTTTCTCTGACTTATCTCACTTGGCATAATGTCCCCAAGGTCCACTCATGTGGTCGCAAATGGCAGGATGTCCTTCCTTAATGCAAACTTTCTTGAAGCCAGATGTATCCCCAGAATTTTCCATTAAATGAGATAAGAACTCCCCCCATCGGTTTTTTTTTCTTAATGAGTTTTTGGGTTGAGTTTTCATTCATTTGCAAATCAGAGTCCTAACTAATAAATAGAACCTGTATCAGTCTTCTATCTGATTAATGTATAGAGCACCAGCTGTGTGAGAAGCACTGCCCCAAATCCTGAAGTAGACAACACAAGGCAGGAGTCTCACACTTCAGCTACAGTGAGGTGTCAACTCACTCCAGCCAAAGGCCACCAGGAACACACCTGTGGTTGAACAAATCCAGGGTTTATTCACAAGGGAGAACACACACCATGAGGAGCTGTGGGTGCCTCAATAAGAGAGTGTTAGGAGGGACTTACGCTAATTTGAGGGAGGCACAAGGGAAGCAGGAGCTCTCTCTGGATTGAAGCTCGTCTGAAAGAGGCAACAATTCGACGACTGGCTATTTCAATAAATCCCATCTATAGAGAGGGCAGGCTAGAGTGAGGATGAAGCTGTAATTGGTAACGAGGTAGCAGTGCCTCATATTAGTCAAGAATTGGGGACGTTTGGTATTTTGTGGGTTGCACAGTGGTTTTATTTTTCTCTGTGCTTGACAGAACCATGAAGCGGTCTTGACCCTTCTCATTTTATCACTGGCTGAGGGTGATCTTGCCCGATGTTGGTGTCCAGTAAGATTGTTTACGTCCAACAGGAGAACAGCATGATCTAGCTGTGAGTGCCAGGCCAGCTCCTAACAACACCGAGGCCTGGCTGTGAGCATCAGACCCGTTCCTGGATGTCAGGGGCTGCTGTTTTTCTCTTCCTTGGAGGTTAAGAGATACAGAATCACAGTGAGGGGACTCTAGACCCCTTTTAGGTTGAACTTGGCACTTCTGTTCTCAGCAGTCGCTCCAAGCACAGGCAGAGTAGGAAGTTGCTCTCCTGCTTTTGTTTGGAGAGGGCTAAGAAGGTTTTGGTAAAACCTCTTAATTTTTCTGCACCTAAATAATGATGCCAGAAATACCACTAACAGCGATCAAAGTGTCTCACTTCCTAATGAAAGAAATGTCATAAAATTCAAATTCCTCCAAGAAGGACAAAATATTATTTAACTCTTGCCTCTCTCAATAAAGAAATGGAAGATTTTCCCTGAGCCAACATCTGTTGCCAATCTCCCTCTTCTTTTACTTGAGGAAGATTAGCCCTGAGCTAACTAACATCCTTGCCAATCTTCCTCTATTTTGTATGTGGGATACCTCCAGAGCATGGCTGATGAGAGGAGCAGGTCCACTCCTGGGATCTGAACCTGCCAACCCCAGGCTGCCGAAGCAGAGCATGTGGAACTTTACCCACTCAGCCATGAGGCCAGCTGTGACAGAGTGTATTTTGATCATATCTCCAAACAGAAGTACAAAGGAATTTCATTCCTTGACTCAGCACAACTGTCATGGAGGAATCCTCAGTTCTTTCCCAAACAGGTGGTGGCCTGGTGCCCCTTTAATGATTCCCTGTTCTCTCCCACCCACCACAGAAGTTACCACGAGGAAATTAATGACAGAGAGAAAGGGCGATTCTGGCTCCAGATTAGCTCACCCAGGATCCAGGAGACTGAGCTCGCACCTCAAGGAAAGGTAGCTCGATGCTTCATTACCTGCACTGCAGAGCTGGCAGGAAACGTAACAGGCTTGCCAAACCCAGAATCTTTCTCCCACAAAATTGAAGGGCCCTGTACTCTGCTCCTGTGCATACTACAAAGGTACCTTTTTCTTTTGTTTTTTGTTGGGAAAGATTTGCACTGAGCTAACATTTGTTACCAATCTTCCTGTTTTTTTTTTTCCTTCTCCAAAGTCCCAGTGCAGAGTTGTATATGTTCTAGTTGTAAGTCCTTCTACGTGAGCTGCCACCACAGCATGGCCACTGACAGATGAGTGGTGTTGTTCCACGCCCAGGAACCAAACCCAGGCTGCCAAAGTGGAGTGCATTGAATTTTAGCCACTAGACCATCAGGGCTGGCTCACAAAGGTACCTTTTTTAAAATGTTTTTTTTTTTAAAGATTTTATTCTTTTCCTTTTTCTCCCCAAAGCCCCCCAGTACATAGTTGTATATTCTTCGTTGCGGGTCCTTCTAGTTGTGGCATGTGGAACGCTGCCCCAGTGTGGTTCAATGAGCAGTGCCATGTCCGTGCCCAGGACTCGAACCAACGAAACACTGGGCCGCCTGCAGCAGATCACGCGAACTTAACCACTCGGCCACAGAGCCAGCCCCCACAAAGGTACCTTTTTAATTTCCACTAGGCACCCTGCTAAAGAACACATCATCATACCATAGAAATTTCCTTTCTGAATAGTCCTTTGCCCTCAATAATGACATCAGGCCAGAACAGGTGGGAAGGTACTGGAATAATTTGATTTCTACCAGAAGGTTCTATCTCTCTCCTGTCCCCTCTCACTATTCTTCTGCTCCTGAAGCAGGTGTCAACTCCTCTGAGCCACATTTCTTCCTGCTTGCCCTATGAAGCAAAGACTGGGGTTGGAAGACCCAAGCGTGATTTATTTTCTTTCTTTTATTGCCAAAATGATCTATTCATACTGTATGACCCATTTCATCCTCTTTAATCTTTCTTTCTAATTAGTCTCCCCTAACTAGAATGTAAATAATTTATTCAATCATTTATTCATTCAATAACAAATAATTATTGAGAGCCTACTGTCAACTGGGCACTCAGTGAATGAGACTGATATCAGAGTGTTTCTTGATAAATAGAGGGAAGAGAAAAGAGCCTTGGAGGCGAGAGGGGTTGGATAGAGGGGTCTCGTGGAGGGAGACAAAGGGCAAAGAAAGGAAAGCATTGTCTATCATCACTTTCCCAATCACGTGAGGGTCCTACTGGAACGTTAGTTCCAGCACTTCTGGTTGCTCCACTGCAAGCCAATGAATGCAAAACTTTTAGGGGAAGGATGCGATTCACAACCCTTAGGCTGGGGAGACCCTGGCTCTAGGCACTTCAGCAGCAACCTGGAGAACTTCAACATTCTCATTTGATAGCACAGGACAGTTAACGTGCTACTGCGAAAATGAAAACTAAACCCTAAAAAATGTGGCTCTGAAACAGTGTGGTCCAAGAAATCGCTGAGGTTTGGAATGAAATATGTTTGTTGTAGGCTAAGAATAGGTATGTTAATCTCATGCAATTTTATCCTTTGGGTTTCTCTGGCATTTTTAAGTGAAGTGATCTTATTTTCAATAACCTTAATAAAATTTGAGTTTGAGAGAAGCGTAAAAAAATCCATATTTCATCCCAGGTCAATGTTCTGCTCTGTCTATTTTAGTTTTTAAGACAATGTGAGAAAAAGAGATTCAAAAAAATAAAACAAAGAAAGTCTCTGCTAATGGTGAAAACTGATGTGCAGTGGGGTATTATTTTGAAGCACATGAACTTCTAACATGAATGAGATTTTTGTGGCTTGCCCCCCAGGTGGGAAAAAGGTCATTGTGAAAATTAAGTTGTCTTCAAAATTATGATATATTTAGAAAGAAGAAAATGATTTTGTACTATAAACTTTTGGGGGCACCCCAGGCATATTATCATATGCGTGCCTTTTTCAGTTTTAATGTTCCTTATTTTTACAGAAAATTTCAGCATTTTAGGTATCTGAGAGGGAGAAACCATGGAGAGCTATAGTAAGTAACACCCAGCTCTGTAAATCTGTTACAATCTGCCTTTTGCATATATCTGCCACATTTTAGTCTGCCCATGTTTCTGCCGTTCATCTACTGTTGAAGAAAACTCCCACTGGTATCGTACACAATGTCCACAGGTATTATAAATATCCTTTCATTTTTCTCTACTGAGGGATAAAGCACAGGGTCAATTCAAAGTCAATCTTAAATTTTTAAGGCAGGCAAGTATATCATTTGCATACAGATCAGCAAGCTGTCCTTTACTTAGGGAAAGATTTACAGATACTTTAAAATCAGGCCTAATCTATAAAACAAACAAGCACAAGGCTAAAGCTAAACTGAGAGACAGAGAGAAAGAGAGAGGACAGAACAAATTGTAACAGCTTTGAATGTTTGTCGCAGAAGAAAATTCTTTCTGTAAATTGCTTTTGGTTAAGATTCCAAATGCCCCAGTGTGAACTAAACTGGGGACCCTGATCTGAGAGGGCTCATGAGTGGCTCCGAGGTGCTGGGCATCATTTATTTTCCATTTAGGCCACCATCATAAAATGTAGTTTTCAGGCACTGATTGCTTTCGGGGGTTTTGTTGTCATTATTTAAATAAAACCTTCTTTTCAATTATCTCTGGCTTAATTAATGCACGCTGGCAATTTGCTTTGGTCAAACAGAACTTATCTGTAAATGTCCTCCTCTGAAAGTCATTCATCACCCGCTGCCCACCCTGCAGAACAAATGCAGGATCCTAGCAGGATCCAGGGGCAAATGACCAGGACACAGCAGGTGTCTCCCTCCCAGGACTTGATCATGGAATTGCTCTCTCAGATCTCCTAAGCGGCTGCCTGCTTGTCAGGAACTGGAAGTCAGGGACAGGACGAATGAAAGGGCAGAGGAGAAATAGCCACAAAGACAAATTGTGTACTTTGTTAAAAGTGAGCTGGCGGCTGTGCAAACACAGGGAAGTCTGGGGGCCAGGCCAGACCCCGGAGACATCAGAATTGGCTGTTGCTCTCAGCAGGAGCTTCTCTACCTGCATCCTTACCTCCCGTCCACCACCTCGCCACATTGAGGTTGACCTTTTCGCTCTCCTCAGGACATTTCATGGCCTCTCACAGTAGCCCTGATTTAAACCCATTTTGCAGAAAGAATCAGCTCTTCGCACATTCTAAGGTGTCAGGGATGACTCACAGCCTAAGGCATAAATTCTTAGAAGCAAAGTATCAGTCTTTTAACAATGACAAAAAAATATCCCCGCAAATTTTGTAATTACAAAGTTAATTACACAGTTATTTATAATTATGTACCCCAAAATCACATAATTACAAAAGATCACAAAAAAAGGAAAAGTGCGCTGACAGTTTAGTTTCACATGAGTAAGGAGTAGATGTCTTTCCTAAGATCCTCCAAACATTTGTCACTGTTTCCCAAATTTGCTCTGGAAGTGCTGTTTTCCTTGAGCTGTCAGTAGGTATTTCACACACATACACACAAAGAAATTTGAAACTGTAGGGGAAAGACAATGCAGAACTTCCCTGAGCTGTCAATGTGCTTATGTGAATTTTGGATCTATAAAATACATTTTTATGTACATTTTATGTACATTTTCCAAACTTATTTGTCCACAGAAATTTTTTGAGGCTTATGTCTAGTATAACCCTTTTCTCTTTGGCCACATCAACTCAACTTTGAGATAGTTAGATACAAGTACCTTTTCAAGATCACACCTTTAATTTTTCCAGACCCTTCCTAGAACACCGTATCACTTGCCCTTCCATTCCTACCTCTTCTCCATCTTCCTCCTATTCCCACACTGGAATCATTTCAGCTGGCTCACTCCAACTCTATCTTCAAGACTTCATTCAGCCATCATCTCTTCCAGCAGTGTTCCTTGACTTCTCACAGCTTCCAACCTGTATTAGTTTCTTAGGCTACTGTAACAAATTGCCAAGAACTGGGTGGCTTATAACAACAGAAATTTATTCTCTCTCAGTTCTGGAGACCAGAAGTCTGAAATCAAAGTGTTGGTAGGGCCACACTCCCTTTGAAGACTCCAGGGAGAGTCCTTCCTTACCTCTTTCAGCTTCTGGTAGCTATAGGCATTCCTTGGCTTTTGGAAATAAAACTCTTATTTTCTGCCTCCATCTACACATGGCCTTCTCTCCTCTGTCTGTATCTTCTCTTCCGTTTGTTATAGGGACACTGTCATTGGATTAAGACCCGCCTTAACCCAGGATAATCTCATCTTGAGATCCTTAACTTAATTACATCTGTGAAGACCCTTTTTCTAAATAAGGTCTCATTTACAGGTTCTAGTAGACATAACTTTGGGGGAGCCACCATTCAACCCACTACACATCCTCAGGCTGAGCTCAGGCCCCTTCACTACCCTCCCTCACTTCCTCAGTACCCTTGGCGTGTGTTTATCATAGCATTTACTCTACTGTGTTATAATGACTGGGCCCCACTCCTCATCATGCCACACCATTCTGTGAGATCCTGGTGGGCAGCATGAATGCCTTATTTGTCTTTGAATTTCCATCACCTTGTACATCGTGGAGTTTCCATAAACGTCCAAATGAACAAATGAATGATCCTTCAAGCAGCTGCCTGTACTCCTAAGGCTGTTGCTATGCATCCTACTTCCTTTTCCTATGTGGTCGTTATATGGTTACTCAAAGATCTTTAAATCACAGTTGTTCTCAAATAGTTACCTTTTTTAAAGTTTGCAAGGGATTGATTCATAATTTTGCCATTTGGTAGAAAATGTTTGCCCTGTTACAGAAAAGCTGGCATTGATGCATTGGCATTGCTTTCGTAACTGGCACCATTAGTTTTGTTAACGTACTGAAAGGACAGAGAAATGCCTTTAAATGTGCATTTTTGTCCAAAGAACCAATTACTACAGTGTTCACCTACCATGATTATTATCCACCAACAGCATGGGCACCATGGAATGTTGGAAAGTTTGGTTGTTGCCTTTTTTGGGAGTGACTACGGTTTTTGCCTATGGATTTTACCTATGTTCTGGCCTCAACATAGCAGGTCCCAATAGGTTATTTCCTACTGGGAAATATAGACATTTACAAAAGCTATTCTTTGCCCTTCAGAAATTGATAATCGATTTGGAGTGAACAGAAATATAAACAAATCACTTCAGTGCCTTGAAGTACAAGAGAGGTGCCATGTGTGTGGAGTGACTTCTCCTCCACTGAATCCTCATTATGCAGAAGTTCTAAAACTGTTGTGAGTAGAGCCTTTGAGACTTTTTGAAGCAATTCAAACACCTTAACGTGATTTACGAGGGTCTTCTTTTTCTTATCTCTTCAGCCTCACTTCTCCTCCTCCCAGAACACACATCAGCCATGCTGTGCTTTTCATTGGTTCCTAATGTGCTATGTTCTCTTTCTCCTCCAGGCCTCTGCACATGCTGTGAACTCTTTTAATCCCATCATCTGCTGCCTCCTCTCTGCTTCCTTGGCCCCCTCTCCTGTGAACAATAATGGGGTGTCACCTGGCTTATTCATCCTTTAAGTATCAATCTAGTTGTCACCTCCCTTACAAGGCCCTCCCTGAAACCTCCACATCAGAAGTGACTGCCCTTCCTGAATATGACCTTAAAGCTCTTATATGTGACACTTCAACACAGGTTGCAGTTACTTCCTTGCTTACCTGTCTTTTCTATTGGACTGTGAGCAACCTGAGAGCACCGCCACATCTTGCCCACCTTCTTATCCCCAGGGCTAATAAACGCCCCTGCACTTTGAAGGCATTTAATACAGACTCGTGGAATGAAGGAAGCAAGGAAGGAAGTGTCTTCCAGAACTAGATGAATGCTTGCCTGTCCTGCTTGGACAGTGACCAACCCAGTCCTCCATCTCCTCTCCTCCTCCCAGCGAGTCGGAGCTCACATGCAAGGTGGTAGATCTGTGTTAGAGATGCCCCCAGCGATGCCCAGTAGAATGCACCCACTCATCTGCTTCTGTCTACTTCCAGACATGAGGAAAGATGATCTATTTTCTGACTTTGATGCTTGTTGCATTTTAATGAAAATAAAAATACCATTTCATTTTCTCACATTAACACGAGAGGAGGTTTCCGGAGAGGCAGAGTTGCCAAACTTTCTTTCCTTCTTTTTTTCTTTGCCTCCCATACTTCATTTAGATTCCATTGCTTGTTGCATCAGAATAAATCATCAGGGCCTGCCCAAATTTAAGCAGCTGCTAGCTTTCCTGGTTTTTCCTATTGGCTGGATAGGCTTTCTGCAAAGGTGTTCACATTAAAAAGGCTGCTTCAAGATGGGTTCTAAACGCCTGCAGAATGCAGTTATGTCATCTAAATGGGGTTCCTTCATTTGTTTATTCAACAAAAACTTATAGAATGAATGAATGAATGATGTCTTCCAGAACTCAGTGTCGTCTGTTTATGTGAGCCTCCAGTAATTAGCAACCTGGCCTGTACCCTGTTCTGCAAGAGGTAGAACGAGAAATCTACTAATCATTCTTCACGATCCATGATTTTTAAGACCTAAAACTTAATAATCACCCTGTTTTTTGACCCTACAAGGACTAGGCTGTATCTGTAGCTAGTGTCCTTTTGTTATATAATCAGACAAGTTTGTCATTCTCCGGGTCATAAATTAAACTATCATAGATTTTACTTTTGCAAATTCTGGGTCTATTTTTTAAAGACTTTACTTTTTAGAGCAGTTTTAGGGTCACAGAAAAATTGACAAGAGTTATGGAGATTTCCTATATACTACCGGTCCCCACACACGTATAACTTCCCTCATTATCAACATTCCCCACCAGAGTGGTACATTTGTTACAGTTGATGAACCTATATCGACACATCATAATCACTCAAAGTCCAGAGTTTAAATCAGAGTTCACTCTTGGTGTTGTACTTTCTGTGTGTTTGGACAAATGCATAATGACCTGTATCCATCATTATAGTGCCATATAGAGCAGTTTCACTGCCCTTGAAACCCTGGTGCTCTGCCTATTCATCTGCCCCCACCTGACCCCTTGTGGACACTGATCTATTTACTTAGTTTTGCCTTTTCTGGAATGTTATATAATTGGACCCATATATTATGTTGCCTTTTCAGATTGGCTTCTTTCACTTAATAGTAGGCATTTAAGTTTCCTCCACATCTTCATGGCTTGATAGCTCATTTCTTCTTAATGCTGAATAACATTCCCTTGTCTGGATGTGCCACAGTTTATTTATTCATTCATTTATTGAAGGACATCTTGGCTGCTTCCAAATTTTAGCAGTTATGAATATAAACATCCGTGTGAAGGTTTTTGTGTGGACATAAGTTTTCAACTCCTTTGGGTAAATACCAAGGAGTGCAACTGCTGGATCCTATGGTAAGAGTATGTATGGTTTTGTAAGAAACCACCAAACCGTCTTCCAAAGTGGCTGTGCCATTTTGCATTCCCACCAGCCATGAATGAGAGTTCCTGTTGCTGCACATCCTCACCAGCATTTGGTGTTGTCATTGTTCCAGATTTTGACCATTTTAATAGGTGTGCAGTGGTATCTCATTGTTAATTTGCATTTTCCTGACAACATATGATGCTATCACAAATTTTTGAAGGAACCTAAGTTTTCCTCCCTCCAGACCCTACTTGGAAACTCCAGAAGGAAGGTTACCTCTTCAGTTTTCAGCTGCCTATCTAAGGGTAAAGATAGGAAAATGGTGATAGTAGGGATTTTTGATAGGTTTTTCAGGTTCATATCCTGAATGATAATTCCCCCAGGAGCAAAATATCCTTTGACAACTGTAAGAAAGATTTGTCAGATGATTCTTTCACATTAATAGAAAACTTTTGTTTTAAAATATAAACTTGGAAAAGAAATATTTTGGCATGAGAGGGAATGACTGCAAAACAAGGTAATTGCCCTCTTTATTGCTGTCTCTGGATAGCTGCCCAGAGAGGAATACATTCTAAAGGGCCAGAGCTTCAAATCAATTTATAGTCCTGGTGGTCTGATGGCACAATAGATTTCCTACATGCGACTCGATCTTGAAAACCAGACGGTCTTAATTTAAAGCCAGACTTTACTGAAAATCATTCCAATAGACTAACTAACTCCTGTGATCCCAAGTGAAATGAATTTAGAAGTCATAGATAAAATGTTTTACAAAGGACTATAATAATTAAACATCTAATGAAAATGCAATACAACCTACTGTTTTCTGTGGTATGTAGAATAAAGACGTGTTTATCTAGGTCTTTTGGTAAATGGTACTGTAGGCACTGCTCTTAATTTTGGAGATCTTTATCAGGCATTGTTGAAACTTATAACTGCAATAAATAGAATCTACATCTGCAAATATGTGCTTTCAAGCTTTTAACATTCATTTCACTTGGGATGGATAAGTTTAGACCACTTAATTTTACTTCATGTTCTTCACCAAATTCTTACCAACTGGCCACTTTTAATGTGAGACTTGCTTTCTACAAAGACAGGAGGTCCAATTCCTCCAGTAGGATTTCTTTTGGGTGAAGATAAGCCTGCTTCAGTTGGATATTAGCAGATATCCCCAGCCTTGTTCCAGTGTCATCACCTCAATGATGTGAGCTCTCAAACTATTAGAGGGAATTTCTCTGAGCACACAAGAGAGATGGTACAATGGAGAGGTGACCTCACTAGCCAGGATTCTTTAGAACATAATATTGGATATTTTCACAGGTTAAGTACAAATTTTTATCCTTATCAGAAATTTACTAACTAATGAAAAGCAGGTTAAAAAAGAGATAATCCACAATACCGACCATGCTATTCTGAACAGAGAGAGAAAAGAATTCCAGCATATGTCATGGGTAAAATGAGAGTAGTCTTTTCAAGATAGAATGCTGAACTCTCCACATGGGGACCAGGTTTTCTCCTAGGGACTGACAATCTCTAGCTCAAAAAGGAAAGCTATTAACAATCCCTTAGCCACAGTTCACCAGGAATCAGGCCCAAATCAGCTTTATTTCACTCCCACCCTGCACTAGACACATAGCCGTTTAAGACAAAAAATTCATCTTACTTTGGCTGTGGTTGAAGAATTTCAGCCTTGTGGATTTAACCAGTCCATCATAAGCTGGCAGGAAACAACTGTCAGAAGGTTGCCAAATAAATAACACAGAAGTTACTTGAAAGGAGTTTTAATACATCTCTTGTTGACAGGCTATATGGATATAGCTATGGATATAGATATCAGAATCTTCTATATCACCCATTATCAATACGCCAGGCACTTAAAGTTGCTGCAAATACAGACATTCTTCCTGCTCTCAACAAGTTGATAGACCAATGGGGAACAGAGAGAAGTAAACAAATAATTACAGTAAAACATGACAAATGATGTAATACAAACAGATTCCAACGTCTAGGTGCCCAGAAAAAAGAAGGTTAATGCCTTCCTTCTTAAGAAAGGAAGACATTCACCACCAGGTTAAAACTCTCCAAACTATACATGTCAATAGCAACAAGAACATCCAAAGCCTTGCTACTCAGTGTGGTGCCCAGGCCAGCAGCACTGGCATTACCTAGGAGCAGGATAGAAATTCTCCTAGCCTCAGGCTCCTCTTACTGATTCAGTCTGCATTTTAACAAGGAGTTTTGTATGCCCATTAATTTTGAGAAGCACTCCTCTAGAACAGCATTCCTCACACGTTAGTGTGCTTCAGACTCACCTGCAAGGCTTGTTAAAACATAGATTGCCTTGTGCCAACCCCAGTGTTTCTGATTCAGTAAGTCTGGGTAGGGCTGTAGAATTTGCCTGCCTAACAAGTTCCCAGGTGATGCTGATGCTGCTCATCTGGGGACCACTTTGAGAATCACAGGCATAGATCATACTCAGGAACCTGCCTCCAGAAAAAGAAATTAGTATGAAGACTACACATGATTTGGCTCAGAAATGTCTCATTGAGAAAATTAAGGAAACCACTATAAGACTCATATCTTGCACATTCAGGAGCAAACCTGTTCATTAGCGGATGAAACTTCCATCCTATGTGCCCTGCCCGGATGAAAAAGATGTACTCTCCACTTTATTCCCAGTCCCTAGAACAGAGCGGTGCTCCACAATATTATGCTTTCTTTTTTCCATGAGTTAAGCATGGAAGATCCTGTTCTTTGATAGACCGTCCATCCTTGTCTACACCACTGGTTGGAAGAGTAGACTCTGAGTTTTCTGGAATACGCCACACACTGCAGCACAACTTGCCAGAAAAGCCATGCCATGAGAGGATATTGAACATTTATCCAGCTATTAATAAAACAACCCTAGCTTTCCCATTTGGCTATTGCTTCTTTTGAGTACACATCTAACACATACCAGAGAGAGTATACTAGAAGTTAATCATGAAAAGCCATATCAAATATTTAATAGTATGGACAACAGCCTAGGTCAAATCATATTGGTCCATATTCACAGAATTATTCAGAGTAAACAAATTGTCAAGGATTAGACTCCACTAGTTAGAGTGTCCTCTCAAAAGTTCTAGTAATTGAAAATCTCTCACGGATGTTTAACTTGAAAATTCAGGTCAACAACATTGTTTAGTGGCAGATCATAATGGTCCACGTACATAGAGAGAAGCTAAGGGAGATTTCCCCCATTCTCCATAGGTTAAGGTCAAGCTTTTTCAAGAGTAAAGCATGCTATGTTAATTTACTTTATACCGAAAATTTCATAAATGATACAAATCATGAATCCTTGACGATGTCATTACCCCACTGATGCTTCTTCACTGATCCTACTTATCTTGATTTTTTCTCCATTTCTGCCTTCTGTTCTAGTCCACACAAGCTCCAGGAAGGAGAAGGCTGGGTTGGAAGTCTTCTGCTTGGCATCCTGGACGTGTCTACTTTGCTTATTATTCAACAATTCCAGGCACTCATGATAATGTAATATGATTTATGGCATGTCAAGTGATAGTTGTTTTTTTGTGATAGTTCTTAAATATGCATTTGCCTCAGTAGTTTAAAAATAGGTGAAAATAAGAACAAGAAAACCATATCCTCACTCACATGAAATAAATCCATTACTCTGAATACAATATGTATTTCCATATGCTCCGAAGATACAGTCCCTCTTCCTTATTTTGTTGAAGTGCAAAGGTGTTTTTTTCTTCTTAAAATATTCCAGCGTTGTCAGTTATAGTGCTAAGCCTCTAAAAGCTTACGTAGTAAAGGAGCTGTGAACTCAACATTTATTTATTCAAAATAATTGGAAAAAGCAACTGACTTTTACTCACATATCTTATCAATCCTTTAGAATCACCATCTTTGAAGGAGGCGCTGTTGTCTTAATGTCCCTAGGGGGGAACAAAAGAAAAACTAAAACTGCTCCAGCTACAACTCGAGAGTGCATTGCTGACAGAGCACATCGCCACTGACTCCCTTCTTCCAATATTAGTAGGGAAATGAGTGTGATACGTGCAAGGGCTTGTGTATGATATGCTCAGGTTGGCCATTACAAATGTATAGACTCTCCATCCTACTCCTAAGAGCATAACAGCAATAGGACTAGGCAGGCTCTCTCTATATGAGAATACATACATGTAGATACACACACACAAACATACATATGATGCTTAAGCAATATGGATCTCCCTGAAAAGGAAAATTTAGGAACCAACTTTTTTTTCTCCTTAAGGAAGAGAGCAGGGGCATAAAGAGTTTTTACATGATCCATATAATTACCTAACTTGCCCCTTTCATTTTGCCTTGGCAGAACAAGCTGTGTAAGACTAAAGGATGAAACAGGCCTTAAAGGTTTAATTAGTATCATATCACCAGAAGTTGCTGTTAGTGGTTAAATGTTATTGCGCTTTCCTTCTCCCTTGGATATCTTCTTTCCTACCACTGCTAATTGCCAAGATAGGTTTTCTAATGACACACCTTTGTCCTTCATCTTACTCAACACTGTGAAGAAAATAAGGAGACCCGTTGAAGACAGGTGAGACATTGTACACTGAAATTTGTTAGTATATAATAAATTACTGTCATTTCAATTCTCCCATGATCTTTGTGGTAAATTTTATACAAAGAATAATGAACAAAAATGTCTTAGAGAAATTTCCTGAACTTCCTGTTCTATATACATAGAAATTTTATTATAATATTATTAGGGGTGGGAGAAGGTGGGGAAGATCAAAAGAAGGTTAATTTCCAGGAAATCTCCTTATAATGGAGTCCATTTGGCAATTAGCAGATAAATCTCTTTACTCAAATTCAAAAAGAATCTGAATTATGGTGAATTCTGTTCAACTGGTAGAGTATTAGAATGAGCTTTCAAAGTATGCTCTTTTTGCACAAATCTACGGACGTAAGCCAGCAAGGATCTGAACAAATTCCAATCTTTTTGGCCCTTTTGTGGTCAAAACTTTTCCTAGGAATTACATATTTTCACTGACTATATTACCTATTTGGCCACCTGCCTTCAGTTATACAAATACAGCATTTAAAACTTGCCCATGAACTCAGTCTGCAGCCTCTATCTGCCTCTGGCTATCCCAATGTGGGTAGAAGGAAAAACTAGAAAGATTTAGAACAATTGGGAACTGTCTACAAAGGAATAATAGACTGAAGTTTGCAAGAGTTGACCCTGGACCCTGCTTCAAGGCAACAAATGATGTGTGGAATGTAAAGAGGGATGGGTCCTACCCTCTATCCCAAACTTGGTCTGTAATTTCAGATGCCTTTTTATTTCAAGTGGAGCCATGGTGATGTAGTGACAAGAGCAAAGAACTGTGAATCTCAAGTCCCTCTACTAATTATTAACTGGATGAACTGTTGCATCACTGAGGAATATTCTCTTCATCTAGAAAAGGAAATTAATATTACCTACCCCAACTAGGCAATTGTAGGGTTCAAAATTATTTATGGATGTGAATGTGCTATCCATGGTGCTATCAGTGCAACGAAGGAAATTTTGGAATGAAGGGATTTGCAAAGATTTGCTTTTTGCTCTGAGACTTTCCTCAGAGAAAATAAAAGTAGATAATGATGCATTGTTTTCAGTAGTAATAAAGTGAGCCTTCAATAACATCACCTTTTATTGCTGAAAAAGCTATTCTGGGTTAACTCTACCCTTAAAAACTACAACCTACAAACCCAAGAATTCATATAAGAGAAAAAAAGCAAACTCTGGACCCAAGCATACATACTACTTTTGCAATGTAAAAGGTCTATGAAAATTTAAGGCAGTGAGTTATGGCATGCAAAGCACTCAGATATCCAAGAATCTCTCTGGTCTTTATGATTTATTCATTAATTACAAAAATTATGGTATTTCACACCACAGTAACTGCTCTGGACATGTCTTTATTTGATGTGTGAAGAAGAAAAATGATCATTGATACAGGCTTCATCTGTCCCTTTCCTCTTATGTAATGCAATCCCTGAGTTGGTCTTGCAATGTTCAGTAGCGTCATTTTACATCTTATTTATGCCCTATGAAGAAGGCAATTCAGGTAATGCGGTGTGTGTGTTGAGCAAAATGACATAACTATCAGCTTTATACAATAAATTCCCATCATCTGAGGAGTATATATCAAGGCATTTCACCCCTGTGAATCATGGGTCTCCCATGTGGTCTTCTCTTTTTAGTGGGCTTGTTTATAAAGCCTAGGCTGGTTGTGTTTGCAAAGCAGAGGAGATGAATAAGATATGAGAGCTGTATGGGAAAATCCTCACTCTCAGCAAAAATGAGCCTGTTTATGGGACAATCTTAAAGGGCGAAGTATTTATCATTCTGACCTTAATGGCCCAAGGAAAAAAAAATCAATGTAGATGGTTTTTCATGGAGGAAAGTGTAGATTTTCACTTTGGTACCAATTTGGCATTGTATTTGCATCTTTCCTTATTAGAATGAGTTTCTAGTTTCACCTTTCTATCATATCCTTACCCACTTCTCAATTCCTTTTAACAGAGGATGTCACTCAATGTGCACTGAGATCTTGGCAATGAAAACATAGTTCGGGTCCTGCGAGAGCACTGGGCCAAGTTTAACCAAGTCAGTCCATAATGCAGCACTTTCTAATGACAGCAGAAAACTAAGAAATCTGTTTTTCCCCTGATCCAACTCAGTACTCTCAGGACCTGGCTTAGGTGTTTAGGTCAGGGGGAAAAAACACCTCAATGATGTAAGCCAGAAGACAGGTTTGTTTATTTGTTCAATATATTCCTCATTATTTTTAAAATGAATTATACTTCAATTTAACAATGAAATAAAAATAAATAGTTCACACTCAGACAGCATTGTAATCTGCTCAATTAACTAACTACTTCAAAATAGTTCATGGCCGTGGCTGGTGAGGTTGCGGGGAAAATGGCAGGCTCATTCGTTCCCAAGGCAGCAGCAATTGGGACGGTCATTTACGCTTTTTTATACACTTCTAGAAACTTATCCTATGGAAGTAATTCAAATTGAGGCATAAAGCTATAAGCATTAAAATGTTTATTGCCATATTACCTATGACTATAGAAGAATTTAGATGAACTTGTGAATCCAACAATAAGGGAATAGTTAAATCAATTTAGTAGGTTAACTGCATAGAATATTAGAAAGTCATTAAAAATAACTATGAATGCTATGTAACAGCATGGAAAATGTTTATGATATACTATTAATTAATAAAGCAGAGTATAAAGTTACTATGACTGCTGTAATTACAATTACATAAAATATGCACGTGTCCAGATGAAAAGAAGACATAGGAAAGTGATAAAAAACAGTTTTACGGTGGTTGGATTAAAGGCAAAATTTTCATCATTGTATTTATTTTAGTGCCTTTAAATTATTAAAACTCTGTGGGTAGGGAGTAGCTAAATGAACTTGGATGAAATCAAGCAGTTACTTGACCTAAGGAAATATGCTCTCTCTCTCTCTTTTTAACTTTCCAGTTTCTGGGAGCAAGACTATCTGAATTCCAAACTAGACTCTACCCATCCAGGAAGAGCTATCAGTCAAGGAATTTAACCTATTGGGTCCTCAGTTTCCTATCTTAAAATTGAAATGATAACCATACCTCTCATAGAATTACTGTGAGGATTAATAATGCTATGCAAGTAAATAGCCTGATATTTAGTAACTTCTCAATGCAGGTTAATTATTATTATAATTTCAATAGAGCTTGAACACCTTTGGGAATTTGGCACTAAGTTTACTGTAGGAAGATGTTTAATTTCACTTTAAATTATGAATGCTCCTTCATTTAGAATGGTGGATACAGTAGGAAGTGGAGGGTAATTAAATGGAGGTGTCAGTAGTAAAACGTCAGTAGTTTCTTACACATTTGTAAACCAAAGAAAGTGTTGATGGACAAAAACAGTCAAGAAAACTTTCTGCAAGACTAATTTAACCAAAAGCATGATCTATGACAAGATAAACAAAGACGGAAATCTCTTTATACTCCATCTGGGAGTTGCTGAATAAAATTACAGATGCAAATTATGCTCACAATCTGAAAACATACCAATCCATTCTGGTTTGTCTTACTGCACTGCCTTTCTCTCCTCAAATCACCATAATATGTGGCCTTTCTTGATGACATTGATTAACCTCATTTTATCACGTATGGCTCTGTTGATAGAAACAGATTCACGTTGGACGTTTATTGTCAAAGCAACTGGAGAGTGTTGCAGAATTGAGTACGTGAGATGGTTCCTTCTCAGCAGTTTACAACCTGGTACTTTCCAGTAGTTCCCTCCACCAGATGAGTATTTTATTTCTTCCTGGATTTGAGGACACAATGCTTAGGTCCAAGTGGATCATGTCATTTATCCTTCTGTCTCCAAAGAGTGGGCTTCAGACAATTAGATTTTTCTTTTCCACTGAAAGAGCAAGACAGTACACTATCTTAGACTGGTAACCTCCTTCACTTATTTACTAAACAGAAATCTTTAGTGACCAAGGTATGGGATTGGAGGTGGAGAAGAGGATGACATTGATATATAGGCAATTACATAAATCCATACAAAATTTTTTACCTCCTGGACTGGCAAAAATCTAAAATGTTTGATGACATGCTCTGTTGGCAAGACGATGGGTAAGTGGGCACTTATAGATCTCTGGTGTGAATATAAATTTGTACAACCTATATGGAGGGTTTTTGGCAATAACCAAGAAAATCATAAATTCATGTACCCTTTCAGTCAGTAATTCCATTTATGGGAATCTATCCTACAAGGAAACTATAGCCTTGTGACATGATGTATAGTTATGCATCACTTAATTATGGGGATACATTCTGAGAAATTCGTTTTTAGGTGATTTGTCATTGTGTGAACATCATAGAGTGTACTGACACAAACCTAGATGGTATAGCCTACTACACACATAGGCTATGTGGAACCAATCTTATGGGACCACTGTCGTATATGCAGTCCATCACTGACTGAAACATCATATATGCAAGGTTATTCATTATGGCATTGTTTATAATACAAAAGAAGGGACAAAAAACCAAACAAATGTCCTATGCAACTTGGTAGAAAAGACTGAGGACACAAATAAAAAGGAAAGATTTCTTTTTTCCATTTTTCTTTTTTAAAGATTGGCCCTGAGCTAACATCTTTTGCCAATCTTCCTTTTCTTCTTCTTCTCCTTCTCCTTCTCTTCTCCCCAAAGCTCCCCAGTACATAGTTGTATATCCTAGTTGCATGTCCTTCTGGTTGTGGCATGTGGGATGCCGCCTCTGCATGGCCTGATGAGCGGTGCCATGTCTGCGCCCAGGATCCAAACCCACGAAACCCTGGGCTGTCAAAGCAGAGCGCACAAACTTAACCACTCAGCCATGGGGCCAGCCCACTAAGGAAAGATTTCTAATACCTATTATGAAGTGGAAAAAGTGGCATGCAAAACAATAAATATAATAAGACATTCTTTCTATAAAAGAAAGTGAGGATAAGAAAATATATTTGAATTTGCTTGCCTTTACATTAAAAACTCTGGAAAATACTTAAGAACCTAAATTAAAAAATTGTTACTGGGGGAAGAATTGAATAGATGAAGGACAGAGGTGGGAAGCAGAGCAATATAAATGGATTAGTGTTTCAAAAGAAATTTTAACAGTTCTCTTTAGAAAACATATATATGGAACTAGAGTTTATTCTCAAGTAATGTAATGTTCCCCCCAAAAGTATCTTGAGCCACTATTCATTTGCTGTACTAGATCATTTTTATGAGTTCAAGGATTTATCCCTTCTCTGGTTTGTTCAGACATTCCTTATTAAGTGTCTGTTGTATGTCTTGTACTATGAATGGTACATAATATCGACCAGGGAATAATTAGAATTGTTTTTCTAGACCCAAAGCACACTCAGACTACTACCTAACCAAACCTCACTTGGTCCCTAACCCAATCTCTCTACCTGACTCCACTCCGTCAGGATGTCAGTCTCTTCCCTAACTTGACCCACCCCAAGAATCACCAATTCACCCAACTGTCAGCAGCACCCCAGCCTCTCGGCTATAGCTCAGACAGACTCCACTTTTACTCAGACATGATTTGAATCTTACTGAGCCCTGTCCTGGGCACTCCTCTGCAGATAGGTCCAGGTGGCTGTCCTCCCCTGTCCCCACAGTCTGAGACACAGACCACTCAGCCTTCCCCTGGGTGGCATCTCCCTTCGACGTGGTCCCTCTCCTACCGCTGCCTCCTTCTGCGAGAGCTCATTTCTCTCCATTCACCAGAGGCCTCTCTCAGGGGAGGCCCTGCAAGCAGCACGTGGAGGCTACTAGACTCTTTACTCCTCTTTGATGTCTAGGAGCACCTGGAAACATCAGTCATTAAGGGAGAGGATTTCCAAATTTGGGAGAATGAGAAAGGAGGGAGCACTTCCAAAACTTCCAAGATCGGGTTACCAGGTAAAGTCTGAGAACACCTTAGAGTCACTTATTGACAACCAAGATACCACAGTTGTCCAACACTTTGTGAGCAAGGAAGGCAAATGAGAGCTGGTGCACAGGCAATGACAGGCCCACATCCCACCTGTGGGCACTGGGGGCAGCAGACAGAGCCAGCTCTTCCAGAGTCCTCATCTGCACAGCAAGCTTGGGCGGCGATTGTCCTCATCTCTGGCGATTCTTTCCCACTAGAGTCCCCTCAGTCTTACTCAGGGGGACATCTCATGGCCCCTCAGTCCTAGCGCAGGCTAAGGGATCCCCACTCCTTCTCCTGCCCAGAGCCTGCCCCATCCCCCAGCTCCACTGGCACCCTGCTTGATACCACGACATATCTGGCCCAAGTATGGCCCCAGGCTCAGCTTCAATCCTCATTCTTACTTATCCTAATTTCTTCTCCATCGCAGAGTAGGGCCTGTGGGGTTCCCTTCTCTAGAGCACTGAATGAGGTATGTCTATCACTCCCACTGAAAGTGAACATCTTAAATGGTTCTTGTTGCAAAAGAAGATGCAAAGTTCATAGAGTTTACTCCCTTAACAAAAATCTCAGGATTCTTGAGTCCTCCCATTCCCAACCTTCCTCAGTATTGCCTTGCCTCCTAGACCTGTTTGCCAGTTTCCATCCTCCTGGACATTTTACAACTAGAAGGATTGGGAAGGACCTAGAGCACCACTTTTAAAAAAGGCTGATCCCACACCGATGGAGTCTGGACCACGGAACTCAGGCATCTCTGGCCCTGGAGCACCCTCAGGATGAATTACCAGGGATATCCAGCCAAAGGGCAGACATGGCCCCGACAGCCGTCTAACTTCAAGGGCCAAAGCAGCAAGGATCTAGGGGAGATTGAATTGTCACTCAGGAAGCCTGCTTGTGAGGAGCCCAGCAAATTTTCATCTAAGAAGAGACAAGGGGAAGGGTCTCAGGAATGGCCTTGTGAAGAGCCCAAAAGATAACATAACAAGAGGTTCTAAATTCTACCTAGTGAAGGGCCCGGAGGCTGCCCCTAAGAGGGAAACAAGTGACAAGGTGAATCAGTCAAAGACTCAGGCAATGAATTCTCAAGGGGCAGAGGGAGAACCTAGACCAGAAGCAACTGGATGATGCCCAAGAGCCCATGTGGCAAGAGGTAGGGCAGATCCATCAGGGACAGGCCCCTGTGCTGAGCCGTGCTGTGGCTTGGTGCCCACTCCATGCTGGCCTCCAGGGAACCTTGCCAGGAACCTCAGGATGTCATCTCCATCTTTGGGGATGTGTGTTTCATTGTCAACCAGAAAGTTCTCCTCAAATCGCCCCCCCAAGAAGAAAATTTTGCTCAAAGAAATGTTTCCAACCAGTTTCAGCAACTCCATTAATTCTCACAGGAGCACATCCTCTGATGAGGATAGTCTCTGCTTTTTGTAATCAATGATGTTTATCCTTCTCAGTTACATTTGTTTCTTCTAATAGGAAAGTGGTGTCTTCAGTCTGTGTGTTGATGTGGGTGGAGGTTTCGGTTATCCCTGGAGCTTGGGCTTTGAGAAGGAGGAGTCAGCTTCCACTTTACCTGAACACCTGCTCTGATTTCTAAAGCATGGCCAGGTGTATGAGGGAGGGGTAGAGGGGCTTTGCACACCTATCACTGTCCAGGATCCCTTCATTTCTTCCTGCTAACATGACCTTTGAGAATTTTCACCTAAAAATTCCATTAACCCTGGAAGCCTGAGCCAAAATTAAGCCTATTATTTTCTTGAGACCACAGGAATGGGTTTGGGTTTCTTTAGGGAAGCCAAGGGAAGTTGGAGGAACTTGTGGCAGCTGCCTCCTCACCCTTCCCCTGAACCTCAGGATCTGTTCCTTCCTCCTGTTGGAGAGGCTTGGGATGGTGCTGATTATCATGCAGTTTAGGAGGCATGGCTTTTCTTCAGTGTAGTACGCTTTCAGCTGACAGTGACAGGAGGCAGTTGCTTCTAAAGGTGTTTCTGATTTATCTTAATCTGCTTTAGATAATTTACATTTGTCACAGGATAATTTACGAAGCTATTAAATGTTGTCCTGACTCCCTACAGAGGGGACTCTAGAAGGATGAAGAGTTAACTTTTTCCCTTCAATTTCTAGAAAGTTGTGGGCCTCCAGCCTCAAGGCATGTTCATGGTTTTTATTTCTTCTGGTCCTACACAAGTTATGAGGTACTTGTTACACATCCCTATCCAGGATCCCTTATAGGAGAAGTATTAGTGGGGTGTTCCTAAGAGGAAAGCGATGGAATCTAGTGGGGGGTGGCTGGTTAAAGAAGTGTGGGGGACTAGAATTGGCCACCCCAAGATACGTCTCTTTGGCATGAGGATTATTTTGGGCTGGTTACTTTTAAAAACTGCAGATGGGAAAGAAACTCTGAAAAGTAGAATTTACTTACCCTTTGTAAGAGACATTTACATTTGTAAAGGAAATCTCCATCTGTAAAGGTGTCTCCCTCTCTGTACCAGGAAGAAGGGGGATGACCTTATCTCTAGAAACTCTTATCAATGCGGAAGCAAGGACTCAAGTCTGCATAATAACTTGACTCTTGTTTACTGTATTTGTGTGGTAATCTCCCATAACTGACTCCCTCCACCCCAACATCCTCCTTTGTCTTTACCTGAGGGGGTATTTAAGATGAGAACTTGCACCATTTTGGTGAGTTGCTCAGTTTGCCTGAGCCTCTCTTGTGTATACATGTTATAAAGCTTTGTTTAATTTTCTCCTGTTATTCTGTCTCATGTGAATTTAATTTGTTTTCTGGCCAGAAGGACCCAGAGCGGGTAGAGGAAATGTCTTCCTCCCCTACAGACAGGATGATGCCTGAGGGCAGCAGGGGCTCCAAGGACTTGAGAGAGGGAGGTGGAAAGGAGTTCCACAGGGAAGGGGCCTAAGGAGGCCGCAAAACTTCTGACAGGGTGAGCAGATGTTTTTGCTGGATTAAGTGAGCTGGACAATATTATTTTTATCCCCAAATGAAATGCCCTCTAAGACTAACTGTGCTGTGTGTCTTGTGCAGTGTGTAAATGCATCCGGTAGGCTTCCAAGAGACTCTCAGGGTGCAGGGTCCTCTGCTTTTGAGGTGGCCTGAGCCCTTCCCAGGGGTGATACTGCACTGGCTCAAAGGGTGATCATCATTAAAGCACAAGGACAAACCTTCCGAATGCTGGATGCCACTTTAGGGGGAACTCTAAGGTTCCTATGGGGTGTCCCTCTGGGGTAAAAAGTTTATTGGGAAGATTGGTGGTGGAAAGACCAAACTCACTCAACTTGTACTTTAAGATTGTTTTATTCCTTTTTTCTTTTTTTTTTTATAACTATTTGTAGAGTATCTATGGAGTGCCAGGCACTGCACCTAGTACTGGGGTCAAAGCCAGCTACATAAATTGCAGGGCCCTGCAAAATGAGAATGTGGAGACCTTCATTGAAAAAGCAGGAAAAAAGTGCTGCCTGTGGCACTAAAACATACCATTTTTTCTTTCTTTGCGGTCTCTCAACTTCTATGGTGTCTTTAATTTTGCTATTTAATGTTGTTCTAAGTAAAGAGATATTAAAAATTTCAAGTTTTAGCATGAATTTTGCCATTTGTCTTTATATTTTGCAATTCCTGTTTTAAATGCAAACACAAGAGCATTTAACTCATATGTGGAATCACAGAAATTACGCAATTTATATTCCGTAGCTCGTACATGCATACGTATTTCCTTCTTACCAGAACAGTGGAAATGCCTCACAAAAGTAATTTGACTATTTTTATTTTACTTCTTGATATGCTCACATTCTACCACTACTCTACATTCAGCTCAATGATGAGTAAGGAAGGACCAAAATGAGAAGGAACTATGGGTTGTCTGACCTTTCTCTTTCCTTCTGTGTTGTCATTTTTAGCACAAATAGTTGGCTAATGCAGGAAAGTAATATGTGTAATATAAGCTGTGATAGAATTTTGTTCATGTTCAATGTCTGCTGTAGCAATGTAACTTATTGACTTAACACGAATTTATTATTTTATAGTTCTGGAGGTCAGAAGTCTGAAATGGGTCTCATTAGGTTAAAATCAATACATCAGCAGGGCTATGTTCCTTCTGGAAGCTCTAGGGAAGAATATGTTCCTTTGCTTGCTCGAGCTTTTAGAGGCCACCCTCATTGCTTGGTTTGTGGCTCCTTCTTCCATCTTCAAAGTCAGCAAGATCGGGCCAAGTCCTTCCCATGCTGCCGTCTATTGGCTTCTTTCTCCTCTTCTTCTTTTACTCATAAGAACTCTTGTGATTACATTGGGTGCAGTCAGATAATCCAGGATAATCTCCCATCTCAAGGTCAGCTGATTTGCATCCTTAATTCTATCTGCAACCTTAACTCTCCCTTTGCCATGTAACCTAACATATTCAAGTTTGCAGGTATTAGAATGTGGACATCTTTGGGGTGGAAGAGGCATCATTCTGCCTACCACAGGATTCCTTGGTGGCTCTTCTTTCTTAGAATGCTATTGCCTTCTTTCTACATTCAAAACAAGTTCCAGTTCCAATGGAAAGCAAAGGTCATTTGGGGCTGTCTCTGTTTCCACTTAGCCATAGATGTAACATACTTACCTTGTACTCACTTTTAGTCTCGCTGAACTCCCATGCCTCATAGGTCCACTAGACTTCTGTACTCATGGGGCACTATGGACACTATATGTGAATGGGGTAGCTAGGAATTGTGGAACTACATATTGCACGTGTCTTGTCTGCTAACCTGCATGCTCCATTAACTCATCAGACTTCACTCACAGAACACAAGTTCAAAAATAAAATTAAGAATTTCAAGATGGTGATAGCAAAGCTTTAAACCAAATTCATGGTCCTTTTGAGAATAGAGCCCCGTGAGATGCACCAGTCACCTGCCTATGAAGCTGGCCCTGCCCTCATGAACTCTAGCAGCATTATTGGCCAACCAAAAGTAACTTTTAAGGTTGATGTTAAAAGAGTAAGACTTGACTACAATAACAACAGAAACAGAACCATAATTTTCAGCAGATTTCTTAATCACAAATTTTCACTCATAGGCTCAAATACACAGACATGGTCCCATATCAGTTATTCCTATTTATCATAATTCACTTAAATGTGCCACTTGTAGTTTAAGAGGAGAAGTAGGCAATTTTCATGGTACCATATGGGATCTCTTTCAAGTACAGTTGGGACTAGTTGTTAGTTAAATAATAAAAAAAGTTTTAAATTGGAAATGATAAAAAATACAAAAATACTATGAACTTCTTCCTTTGAACTTAAAATACATAAATGTACATTCATTAGCAATCATTTGATATAGGGTCATGGTATTTCCTTTGAGTACGGGAACTCTGATTGGAGTTCCAGATCTTTCTTCTATAAATTATACCCAAGATGCATAATCTACTATTTCCAATCTACTACTTACTCTTTCATATGAATTTCTTTAAAGTGATACAAGACACTTTAATAAAAATATTTAGGACGCAAGCAATTTTGGAATCTTTCTGGTTTTATAACCCCCTCCCCAAACTTTTATAGCTGTTGTCCACACATAATACATCAGAATATTTTTATTTTGTGACTGGTCTTTATGGAATCTTTCCAAAGCATTCAACTGTGTTTTAAAAGGAATAACTTTTCTTTTTTTAAACATACATTTCATTGATTTATTTAATATTTAATTAAAGTCCTAATTACATAAGTACAATTGGCATAAATATTTAATCAAATTATATCATTTGCTAAGTATAATTGCCATAGGAAGTTTAAGAACAAAGTGAACTGACTTTGATAAGCATGTGACTTAACTGGTGGGTGTGGAAGTACACAGGTTCCCAGAGATCAGCCAAATAGTGATGAGCCCTCAGCACTGAATGGACACCAGTCCGTATATGTCATACACAGATAATGGAGAACGTTATTTGATGTAGACATGTGGTTCAGGGGAAATTGGTTCAAAATACTTCTATTTCAAAGGAATGCCCCCAAGAGATTCCATTTCATTAGTTTCTTTACACAAAATTCAAGGGGGCATAAAAAGCCCCCTGTTTATTCACTGTTCTCTCAGATGTCATTTCCTCTGTAAGGCTTTCCTCACCTCCCCCATGTGTGGAATTAGTCACTCCCTCTGCTTTGTCCTCTTAAATATAGTCTGTCACTGTATCAATCACATTGTATTGAATTATTTGTCTTTCTATTTCACTCCCTACTTAGAAGGTGCTCCATAAATATTCCAGGACACATCCTCTCCCAACATGTAGTTGTGCTCCAAGATTCTCATTTCTTAGTCGTGTAGCCTTACTTTATTGAATAAATTGATTATATTATTCATCATTCTTCGAACAGAATCTTTAATCTTTCACTAAATGATATTTTTAAAACCTGTCAATGTATATACAGTGCTTAGAACAGTGCCTGGCATATGGTAAGTTCTTTATGTGTTTGCACTCATATATTAACTTTCATCTTACATGTCTTTTCGGATATATTTTCACTTCTAACCAACCCTTCCATATCTTTAAGGATTAATTTGTAAGCATTAATTCAATTGTTAACTTGCTGGTACCCTAAGCACTTAACTGTTTTCACTGTCACTTATTATTATACTAGCGACTGTAATAGTTTTGATTATAACTTATCATTTCAATGATCACTTTCATATTTTGGTGAAAAAAAGTAGAAGAAAGGTACTATTATCAATTGGAGAAATTGAAAGAAAGTAGCATATGCAGCTTATCCCAAAGTCCATGATGAATCAAAACAAGTAGCTGGAATAAGAATTTCCAAGTACCCTTTTCATTATTAGGCTCTGATTTCCACAGGACCAAATCTTTCTGTTATATTAAGAAGCACAAGCAAAAAGGCAAATAAACTTTTTAATTTCAGTACCACTATTATGAGAAGTGCTAACAAATTGTAATTTCAGCTGTGACCCTAGTCTAGAAGTATCCATCTGACAACTTGCATTCCATAGCATTATAGCTCAGCACACTTCACCCTCACACACATCCTATGTATTCTAAGCTCTGATCTACCCTCCAACCTGTGTTTGCACCTTACTCAGGCTGGTTCTTGACTCTCCTGGTACCTCCCTCTGATTTGATATACTCTTTCATCTTGACCACATTTCAGGTTCCTCAGCCTGTAAATACTTCCCCAACAACCCCAAATTGATCCAGCTGATCAGAATGGTCCAGCCACTACAAATCCTTATAAGGACAAAATCTACATCATAGTCTATAAGCTACACAACCACACATGGCAGCCCTGAATGCAGGGTCTGTAATGCAATAGCCACACAATTCTTGTCTTTTCTGGTGGAACTCAGAAATCTTGATATTTGTTTTATTTGTGTTTTACTTTTAGAGCCATTATTACCTGCAAGAACTGCAGGTGATTTTAAGTCTTACCATCTGATATGGACATTAGCTTGCTTCAACAGGAAGTTACGGTGGAAAGGAAAAAAGGTATGCCTGTGACACAGGCAGGCAAGTGGGAAGAAAGACATAAGAGTCAAGAGGAAGAACACGTTCCAAGAAGTAGGAACCCCCTGAACACACTTTGTATGGTTCACAATTGTACCACCCATAGGTGCTACTTTGGCATTTTGGTTTGTCACAGTATTCATAGTTTCAAACCCCAAACATGGGGCAGGCCAATGAAATCATGTAGACAGTGGGACAGAATATTTAAATCATGATTTGCCTAGAAAACTTTTGCACATTTAAAACATTAATGTAATTCTGTAGAGAAAAATAAACACTGGATGGGAAAGAATTAATTCCTGATTTGCATGGCAAATGGTTGTGGCAACCTTCTCCTTGCTTTTGTCTATTTTGATTCACATTTACATGAATTACCCCGTGTTGCCTAAGGTAAGTACAACTTTTCCATAGTGTTAATGGGTTGAAGATGCAAAAAGATTATCTGTATGAGATTCTTCTCTGGGTGCTGTAAGTTTCATATATTCAAAAATGTTTTAAGACTCTTGATATGACATCAGTGAAAAAAAAATGGATGCTCTGATATGTAACATGGCAACCTTGTGGACCCAGAGCCAACTAGTAAAACACTCAAGTAGAGTGTAAGATAGGTGTGGGAGTGAGGGTGAGGTAGTGGTGAACCTTATTTTTTTCCCATACTTTGATAAGAAAGGAAACTGAAGATGTCCTTCCACCTTGATTGCCCAATGTCAATATCCTATCATAGCATGGCTAATAAGTGGTGTAGGTCCACACCCAGGATCCGAAGCTGTGAACCCAGGCTGCTGAAGCAGAGTGCGCCGAACTTAACCACTATGCCACCAGGTTGGCCCCAATCCAAAACCTTTTTATCACTCCTATCATATGGTTATCTGAACTGTCCTTTCATGAGTATATGGGAGAAGATAATGTTGAAGCTGTCAGTTAGATATAGAAAGTAAGTTGTAAAGTAATTTTCCCATGAGCTCCTAGAAACAGGGTGGCCAACTGTTTCTATTTTCCACTGACTGAGGGGTTTTCTGAGACAAAGGACTTTCAGTGCTATACCCAGAAAAGTCCTAGGCAAACAGGGATAAATTAATCAACCCACATCAAATGTTTAAACAGGACATTAAATCAGGATGACAACTGGATCCTTCCTCTCACGTAAATCCTATGAAATAACAAAAAGTGTATTTTAAAATGACAGAATAACTGCTCAGGAAAACAAAAAAAAGAGGAAGAGGGGGCAACTCCTGAAAGACACCCAAGATTAGATACAAAGGTAAACAGAAATGGCTTAGAATGCTTTAAAATAGCTTAGAAGGAAAAAACATATGAGGGTCGGAGAGGTTTTGGGATGATCCAAATCTAAAACAAATGGAGATAAGAAAGTAGAGAAAATTCCAAGGGAATAAATAAGATAAATACGTGGGATATACACTCAAAAAAGTTAAGCCATTTTCCCCCTTCACACTTTTGCCAATTTATATTAAACATTGAACAGCAGTCATATATGGCAGCAGACTAAAGTAGTAAATATGGTCACTGAGGCCAGAGAAAGAAGTGCTCCAAGAAGCAACTGAAGAAAACCTCACATCCTATAGACAAATACCAAACTCAATTCTAAAATAGTTATTTATCTAAATACACATACACACACACACACACATATCCATCTATCTATCCAGATACATACATGCATAGATATCCTAAATAAAGGATGTTACTTGATAGGGAAACAACAGAAGCATTCCTACCAAGGTCAGGGATGAGGCAAGAATGCACACTAACTCCATGACTATTTAATGTGATATTAGAGTTATTAGTCAACACAAGTAAACAAGAGAAAACAATTAGAGCCATGACAGAAAATAAAGTATCTATATTTGCAGATGGCATGATAATATATCTGGAAAACCCTAGGGAGTCAATGATAAAAATAATTGCAAAAATAAAAGGACGATATCAAATTAACACAGAAAAATTAACAGCTCGCACATACCCAAATAAAATCTAAATAGAAGAACTAATGGCAGAGAAACTCAATCTACCGTAGCACCAAAATGAACTTAAAAGATAAACGACAGGGACAGTCCTGGTAGTGTTAAGTTCATGCATTCTGCTTTGGCAGCCCAGGGTTTGCAGGTTTGGATCCCAGGTGTGGACCTACATACCGCTCATCAAGCCATGCTGTGGTGGCATCCCACATACAAAATAGAAGAAGATTGGCACAGATGTTAGCTAAGGGACAATCTTCCTCAAGTAAAAAGAGGAGGATTGGCAACAGATGTTAGTCCAGGGCAAATCTTCCTCACCGGAAAAAAAAAAATACCCACAAAAAAATTAGAAATAAACTTAACAAATAATGTTGAAAGTTGATGTAAAGAAAACTATAAAATATCCTTCCTTCTACCTTGTTCTGTTTTGGACATCTCAACATCATTAAGATATCAGTTCTTTCTGACTTAAAATACCAACAAGCTTTTTTCCAGCACTGAACAGCTTGAAAATTACGTTCATACAGAAAAACAAACATGCAAGGATATAACTAGGAAAATGATGAAAAAGAAGAGCTATGAGAGGGGACCAGCTCTACCAGACATTAAACTATCATAAAGCCATGATAATTGAAACAATCTAATGGTACATGGAGAGATGACCAGACTAGTGGGATATAAAAGAAAGTAGAAATAGACTCAATGCTGTATGAAAATCTAGAGTCTGATAAAAGTGACAGTTCATATCACTAGGGCAAAAAATGGTGTTGAGCCAATAGGATAGACGTGTGAAAAAGATAAAATTTAAAATTAGATCCATTCCCCACATTGTATACAAGAATAGAATCCAAATCGATTGAAGACCTAAATGTAAAAACAAAATGAACAAACAAAAAACTCTATAACAGAAGAAAACATAAGTAGATTCCTCCATAATTTCGGTGTAGGGAAAGGCTTTCTAACCATTACTCAAAATCTAAGTTTAATAAAAGATTGACAAATTTAACTACATAAAAGTTTTTTAAGTTATATGAACAAAAGACATGTACAGACAATAAAATGGCTTTAAACATATGCAAAGATATTCAATTTCATCCATAAAAAGAGAAATTCAAATTCAAACTATACTTAGATACCATTTCTTACCCACCAGATTGGCAGAAATTAAAAACAATGAAGAGGCTGTGGATAACAAGCATTTTCATGCATTGTTGGTAGAAATGAAAGATGGTACAATTTCTATGGAGAGATTTTGACAATATCTACAAAACTACCTCTTGACCCAGAAATCCTACTCTCTGGAATTTACTCTGAAGATATACCTCAAACAGTATGAAAATACATACGCATGTGATTATTCATTGCAACATTATCTGTAATTGCAAAATACTAGAAAGTACCTAAATTTCCAAACAGGAGATGGGTTAAATAAGCGATGATATATATGCACATTGATGAACTCTGCAGCTGTAAAAAAAGAATAAGGAAAATATCTACATATTGTTATGGAGTGTTTTCCAGGCTAAATTATTAAGTGAAAAAAGCAAAGTGGAAAAAAATTTTAAGGCAGGAAAACTGTATAAATCTGCTTAGTTTTTGGAAAAAGCAATACAGGAAAATTAAAGAGAAATAAATGAAATTGGTTACCTACAAGAGTAATTGTTATGAGTTGAACTGTGTTCTCAAAAAGTTCAAATGTTTGAGTCCTAACCCGCATTACCTCAGACAATGATTTTGTTCAGGCAGAGTGTCTTTACAGAGATAATCAAGGTAAAATGAGATCATTAGGATGGGCCCTAATCCAATATAACCGGTATTTTCATAAGAAGGAGAATTTAGACACAGAGACACACATAGAGGGAAGACACTGTGAAGAGACATGGAGAGAAGATGGCCATTGACAACCCAAGAAGAGAGGCCTGGAACAGATCCTTCTTTCACAGTCTTCAGAAAGAATTAACCCTGGCTACACCTTGATTTTGGATTCCTAGCTTCCAGAACTGTGAGACAGTAAGTTTGTTGTTTAAGCCACTCAGTCTATGATACTTTATTACGGCAGCCCTAGAAAATTAGTATAGTGATGGCGGTGGTGGTGGTTGGGAGGACAGGGTGTGTTCCAGGTTATTTATTACTTCTAATAAACAATCCCAAATTAGTGTAGTAAAGCAACAATTATTTGATTTGACGAGTCAAGAATTCCTACAGGGAATAGTGGGCAACAGCTCATCTCTGTTCCACAACATCTGTGGCCTCGGCTGGGGTGACTTGAATAGCTGAAAGCCTGGAACAATTTAACTGAGGCAATAGGTCTGGATTGTTCTTCCACTGACATCTGCTGAAGCTGGAGTATCCAAGATAACTTCTTCACTTGTATACCTGGCACCTAGAAGTGGATGACTGGGTAACCAGGGATTGGAAGCATTGTTTTCTCTTTACATGGCTAGCTTGATCATCCTCACAAGAGGGTGGTCTCAAGGTACACATTTCACATGCTGGATTTCCCCAGAATGAGCATTCCAAGAAGCAGGAAGTAGAAGCATCACTTCCACCATACGATATTGGTCAAAGCAGACACAGGGCCAACCTAGATGCAAGGGGATAGAGAGTATATTAAACCTCTTGATGAGTGAGTAGCAAAGTGACATTGTAGAAGAGCATGTGAGATGGAAGATATTCTTGTGACCACCTTTGGAAAATACAAGAAGCCACTAGGTGGGAGAGAAAGGGGAAAGAGTGACATTTCTCTATTACTTCTTTTCATACTTTAACTTTGGAAAACATCTTAGAGTTATAAAACAGGATTGGCAAACAATGGCCCACAGGCCAAATCCAGCCTGCTGCCTGTTTTTGTGAATAAAGTTTTATTGGAACTCAGCCATGCCCATTGTTTACATATGGCCTATGGGTGCTTTTGTGGTAAACCAGCAGATCTGAGTAGTTACAATAGACAGTATGATCCATAAAGCTAAAATATTTACTATCTGGCCTTTTACAGAACAATTTTGCTGACTCCTGGTCTAAAAAAGTACAAATTAATTAATTAATTAAATTAAAGCTACAGAGATAGGGAGAAAAACACTAAAACTGAATGCAAACAGCCCAAAATGAACCCAGCTGTATTTCAAATGAATAACATAACCACATTGCAAGGAAGAAAAAAGAACCAATTAAAGTACCTATTGAACTTAATAGTATGACTGTACACCTTCAGCCTAGAGTGAAGAAAACATTCCAAACAGATCTTGAAGTCTTTTTGTAGGTTCATGTTTTGTGGTGATGTTGGTGCAGAAATTCTAAAACTAATTTTTGTGTATTGTGGAGTTAAGCAAATGATGAAGAAATGACTAAGAAAGTGTTACTGATGTTGAAAGTGCCAGGTTATCTCTGTAGAGGGAAGAGGATACAAAGTGGAATGGAGGAAGGCAAGGAAGAGCCCTGGGGTTGGATCGAAGCTATAGGTAGCCATATGAATCTATAATCAACATCTCTTAATTCTCTGCTGAAAGGGCCTAGAATCAATGATATTCCAGTATCAGTAAATTTAGTGCCCACATATTAGTTTCTAAATGCCATTTCTATTAAAGGGAACAAGGCTTTTTGGAGAAATGGCAAATTCCAGGACCAGGGTTGGGAATTAACAAAATGAACCTGAAACATCTTCTTGTGCCAAAAAATAAGGAAGTACTCCATAAAATAAGCAATTGGTCATGTCCCATGTAAAGGACATATGACAGTACTCTTTAAAACTGTCAAGTTTATGAAAAATAAGGAAAGTCTGAGAAACTGTCACAGAGCAGAAGAGTCTAAGGAGACATGACAACTAAATGTATACTGTATCTTCAAGAGGATCCTGGAACAGACAAAGGACATTAGGAAAAAACTAATGAAATTTGAATAAAGTATGCAGTTTGGTTAATGGTAATGTACCAATGTTGGTTCCTTAGTTGTTAGAAATAAACCATAGTAACATAAGATGTTAACAACAGGGGGAAATGTGTGAGGTATACACAGGAATTCTTTGTGTTACCTTTGCATCTTTTCTGTAAAATTATTCTAAAATTAAAAGTTAAAAAAATATACCTCAAAAAAACAAAAACAAAATACACAAACCACAGGAATTAACTTGAGGCTCCCATTGGCCAAAGAGAGAAAAATTTGAGGATAAAAATTAAGGCTAGCAATGGATTATGACTCACTGAATAAAATAAGAATGCATGAGTCCATATCGATAATAAATATTCTTAGTGGCAAAGGTAGGGCTCTTCGTTGCAGTAGAATGCCAATAGATAAATGTGGAGGGAGTGCCCAAATTGGAAAGTCACTGTTTTGCAGCCATAAGAGTCAAGATTGCTTCAAGTGAGAATCATGAATGGATGTTAAATCTACCAGGGGGAGGTGGAAGCAGAGTTTGATGAATTTTACATTTTACATTTTGATGATATTTACATGGTCTTAAGTGTCTCCTCAGAGATTGCTTATTATTTTCAAAGGGAAAAGATATTAATTTTACAATGGAAAAAAACGAGCAATATCTTAGCTGGGTGATTAAAATGAGCATCTCAAAAGAAGGAGAGAGGGACATACTGTGCATTCAGAAGTGATAGCCTAATAAGGATGCATGTACTTTTGTGGTATTTTGACCAGGAATATAGGCCTAAACCTAATCAGGAGGAAATGTTAAAAATTACACAAAAACCAAAAGCTAAACTGAAGAATATTCTATAAAATAACTGACCTATATTCTTAAAGTATGTCACATGCTCCGCTTTGGGGGCCTGGGGTTCGCCAGTTCAGATCCCAGATGCGGACCTACACACCACTCATCAAGTCATGCTGTGGTGGCATCCCACATACAAAATAGAGGAAGATTAGCAACAGATGTTAGCTCAGGGTCAATATTCCTCACCAAAAAAAAAAAAAAGAGTCATGAAAGACAAAAACAAGCAAACAAAAAACAAGGCTAAAGAACTGTTCCTAACAAAGGAGATGGAAGAGACTCAGCCTGGGCTGATGGAACAAAGACGCTAGAAAAGACATTATTGAGACCATTGATTAAATGGGAATATGGAGTGTAGATTCGATTAAAATATCGTTATCAATACCAAATTCCCTAAATACAATAACTGTGCTGCGGACATATGAGAATATCCTTGTTTTTAGGAAAAACACATTGACAGTTAACTACTGAAGATTAAACTATTGAAGGCTGAAGGAATATTAGGCATGCAACCTACTTTCAATTGGTTCATTAAAAAAATATGAGCGTGAAAGAGAGAAAATTATAAAGCAAATTCGGTAAATTGGGTGAATCTGAGTGAAAAGTATTTGTGAGTTCCCTGTACTATTCTTGCAATTTTTCTTTAGGCTTGAAATTATTTTAAAGTGGAAAACCAAAAGAACATTTTTAAAAAGATCTATGTAAGCATACCTAGCACAAAGCAGGAATTCAACAAATGTTAGTTTGATTCCTGTCTAATTAATTTGATTGACTGAAATTCATTGTAAAATGTGACCGTACTGGAGAGAAAATAACTGTCAAAATTTTCTGCACTTAGAAGGTAAGAAAAACAAACGCTTGATATCCCAGTTTTCCCAAAAGAAAGGAATATAAATATTTGAGGATTTGGAGCATAAACCATGCCTATATTGGCTTCCTTTCCTTGGTAGCTACCAGCTTAAAAATCTTTGGAAAGAAATATAATAAGGAACTGTGGTTTCTTAAATAAATGGGCTGAGTAAATGGATTACCCCCAAAATGTTCAGATTGATAGATTGATGGGTCAGTGGAACTAAATGCTGCTTTAGAAGAACCTATGACTTTGGTCCAAAAAATACTTAATCTGCATTACTAATACATAATCATCTGCATTAGAATTCAGCTTCCCCTCCTTTACCTGCTGAGAAATACCAGGGAGAGGCTGCTGCTGAACGTGTGAGGGAACATTCCTTCCCCTACAGAAATCTGAGGACAGTGTACGGTGTTGTTCCCTTTACATACACCAGTTTATCTGAACTCAGATTAGAAGATACAGCACAAATCCACTTCCGTTTGACAAGTGGAACAGACTCTGTAAGGCAAAGTCAGTCAGAAAAAAATCTCAGCTGAGACAAAAGTTTACAACCAGGTTGACACAGATCATATATTCTGGATGTCTGAGTCTTTAATAATCCCTCTACACCCAGTTACTCCCCGAGAATATCCTTAAGTGAAAATCAGCTTAATTATTTGCTGTTTTTCTTTCCTGGTCCTTTGCAAATTGATGGGAAATCCTCCTTAGCTCTAACCAAGTTGTTGTGACTGTTAAACTCCCTGAACTTGCTTTTTTCCGTAAACGTTAATTGAGTGACAAAATGCTAGGCTCTTCACTGCCACATCCATGTCACTATTCCTAGGTCTCCTGTGTCTTTGAAAGCTATAGCCCTGGAGTTCTAGTTCTGCTGCATTTACTGTGTCGGTAGTAAACACCACCTAAGTGCCACACTCAGCATGGTTAAAGGTCATTTTTGAACAGCTTTATTTTACTCGCACTGGGCATACTCAAGAAGGATCCACATTTCTACAGATGCAGCACTACTCCAAACCACCGTGTTCTCTCACTTGGGCTAATACAGCAGCCTCCAACTAATCTCCTTGCTGCCATGCTTCCCCTCTTATAGTTCATGCCCCACCAGTAGCTGGGGTGACCATTTGGAAATATAAATCACTTTCCTGCATAAAGCTCTGCAATGGCTTCTTATTTGAATAAAATCCAAACTTGTGGCCTCCCTACAAAGACCTAGAAACCCTGTGCCTGCCTGCCTCTCTAACTTATTCTCCTAAAACTCCCTCCCTCCTTCACGATAATGTAGTCACACTGTCCTTCTTGCTGTCAGTCAAACAGACGCAGCTTATTCCGACTCAGGGCCTTTGCACTAGCTGCTCCTCCTACCTGGAAAGCCACTCTGCTAAATCTCTGAACTGCTGCCTCCTGCTCATCATTTAGCCCTCAGTTTGAATAGCACCCCCTCAGGGAAATTTTCCCCGAGCACACCACATAAACTAGACCTCCTTCTATTCAAGTTCATGCTCCTAGTTTCGTTTATGTCAAAACTTATGGAGATCTAAAATTATTTATTTGCTTACTTATTTATTTTCTTTCCTCGTTCACCAGAATGTCAGTTCTATGAGAGCAAGACTGTCATGCGAATGGCTACATTGGATTCTCAGTCTCGAGAACTGTAAGCATTTGATAGCTACTTGCTGAAAGAACATATAGTTGAATGGGCAATCACAAATAAAACAATAATCTACTAATGCCTGTTGTAGAGTTGATTTACTCAAAACTTTCTGATTTCTAGAAACTTTTGGTCAGTGATCTAAGTTGGGCCCATTCTTGCTTGAATGTTTCTCAACCTGGTTGTCAAAAGTTTGTAATCACTTTAGGTTCTGCCCTATTTCTTCTCCTCAACGTAATAAAACATCTTTCAACTTCCTTGGAGTTCCCAGAAGGCAGGTAGAGTGATTGAGTCCCTAGGACCTATTTCTTGACTCCCTCCAAACTAGCTAAGCTACAGTGCTTCTCTTTGGCTTCCATATTCTCTTGAACTTTGAGTTTTGCCTTGAGTTTTTTCTTTTGTTTACTGTATCTTCATCTAAGCACTTGTTTCTTCCTTTTCTTTTTTAAAGCACATCTTACTTTACATGTAATTAAATATATACACATATATATATCTATATATATATATTCTTTTGTTGAGGAAGATTGTCCCTGAGCTAACATCTGTTCCAATCTTCCTCTATTTTGTGTGTGGGATGCTGCCACAGCATGACTTGTTAAGCAGTGTGTAGGTCTACACCTAGGATCTGAACCCATGATCCCAGGGCCACCAAAGCAGAGGGCACAAACTTAACTACTATGCTGCCAGGCCAGCCTCGATATTTTTATATTTAACTTTAACATCCAAGAAATAATACTATACCACTCTGGATATGCTCTTTGTGTGAATTAAATATCAGTATGACACTGATAGCTATAAGATTTGAGGCCTATACTAGACACTCTATTGCATTCCTTCAGTCAGCGCTATTCCCATTGTATTCCAGAAAATTGTCCCCCTTGGAATTATTATTCAATATGGTTTTGCTGTAGGATACCTTGATTGGCCAGAACACCTAAGGAAGAAGCAACTACTCTCAGATCTGAGAAGTCCCTGAGGCTGAACACATTGTCAGATCCCCACAGCTGTGTGTAAAGACAGTAGATCACCACCCACAGCAGAAGTTGGGGGCAGGCCAGACTTTGAGATAGCGACATAATCAAGCCTCTGCTTTTCCCCACTGGCCAGCAAGATGGGAAGCCCAAGAGGCTTTCAGAGACCCACCTGACTTCAGTGTGGCTGTCAACAAAACTAACCTCTGCCATGATGACTAAAGCAGTAGTTCTAGAAGTGGAAACCAGTAAAGGGTGCTATTTCATAATTCTGGTAACCCTTGAAAACTGAACGGTCACCGTCATGAATCGTTCTCTCGGAGACTCATTCATTCCTATTGTTTTTGAATCCTCATTATCTCATCTTTCATCAAAATGATTTAACTCTCCTAAAGAGTGGGATTTTCAAGATCTTCCTAAATTTTATTTCCCATTCCTATTTCCACTTTAGTTTCACTTATTTTTAAATTTTTAACTATATTTTTACATATGCAAATAACAAACTAGGAACATGCAAAGATGCAGGCACAGCTGCACTGTCTTCGACATACTCTGTAGTGAGCAGAATTTGGAACAAGAAATTGGCATTGTATTTCCTGTCTTTCAAAATCAGTTTTTTGCAACCTTTATTCCTAAATTTAATATGTTCAATACAGAAAATTAAAACATTTTTGTAAGGGTAAATTGCAGATAAATTTATAACAAGTTGTGGGGGAGGTAGGATTAAGCAGTTTAGCATGATTGCAGCAATGGGTGAAAAGTATAGTAGAAGAGATCAGCTTAGATAGTTGGTTAAATGATTATATTTTTATAACAAGCAACAGGTAGCCGTAAGACTTTCTTGAACTGGTAAAAAAAAAAAGCAGGAGAAATTGAACTTAGCATTTAAGAAGAGAGTGCATTCCACTGCATAGAACAGAAAGTCCAAGGCAATGATGGCTTAGAGACATAGGGGTTTATTTTTCTTTCATATGAAAGAATATGAAGGTGAGCACTCCAAGTCTATCATCAGGGACTCAAGTTCCAACTCTCATTCTGATCTACCGTACTTAGTACTGGCGTCTATCCTTAATGTTCTCTCATGTTTTGAGATAAGTGCTGGAACTCCAATTATCATGACTACCTTCCAGGCAGCTGGTAGGAAGGAATGGGTAAGAGCAAAAGGACAGGAGCCTTTGAAGACATTTTCCAGAAATCTTCAGCTTATATTTCATTGGCCAAGGTGAGGAAATTACATTGTTGTTCTTGTTGTTTTCCCCAGCTGGGCACACTGCCCAGGAAGAAGGGGAAAATGGATACTGGGTAAGCAATTAGCTGTCTCTGCTGTTAGAAATGGTAAATTTAGCTGAATAAATGACAAAATGCATTTACTATGATAGACTCATGGAACTGATTTTGATAGGCAGAAATAAAAATGTTGCTGACTTATCTGATGAAATAGACATAAAGTATTATACATTCCATGAATTATATATAAATAGGTTTTGATTAGCAGACAATTAGAAAATTGCATACTGAAGAAGACCCTCAAAGCTAATTATTGTAAATAAGCCAAGCAAATTGTTTGAACATTTCTTTAGATCTCTAACCCAGAATTGCATACTAAGAATACTATTAAAATAGTTTAAAATTATCAAAGAGAAGAATATTTTGGGGTGGCCAATTCTGATCCCCCACAAGTCCTTGGTTGCACAACTGTCATGCTAAAGAAATCAATGATGATAGAGGTATTTGTCCAACGTCCAAGTCCATCCTCCTACATAAGGTGAAACTCAAACAATGTCCCTAATTAAAGCGAACAAAAAACAAACACACATACAACACTAGAACTTACACATCCAAATGAGAGTCATCTTTCAAAATAAACCTAGAAAGCAGAACATTTTCTTCTAGTGATACAGTTATTATTTTAAAGGTTTCTACTATTTTCTTCTTCTAGAATTGGGTAGTTGGGGCAATGAGCGAAGGCAGGACAGGGCATTATCTCAGTGGCTGGTATGAGCTTCATGAAAATTTTTGCCTCAAGACTATTATCTAATTTGATCAATAGTATTTCCATCAGACTTAGCTCCAAATGACTTCATTGTTTCCAGTAATGATTTGCCACCATTGAGGACGCTGACATGGACAAGTTAAAGAAAATCAATTCACCTTATCAGCCCTTGTTTCTTCATCTGAAAAATGATGAGGAGGAATCAGATAGACAGATGATCTCTAGGTCTCCTTTCAGGATGACATTCTGTGATTGTATAATCCCTTGTGCCAATCCTATACTTTAGGTCCTACTAAAGTAGAAAACTGAGAATTTATTATTTAAAAATCTTATTTTCTTTGATTTCAGTAAAAACTATAGATTACCAAAATTCTACATTAACATATCAACACACATGTTAATACACACACAACACACACATGCATACAATGCAGTATGCGTACGTGTGCGTATAAAATAAGTGATTACACATTTATATTAAAATATATGGAAAATAGAAAAGACCTACCAGTCAAAATGCAAGCTGACCCAGTTAATTTAGGTTGCTTCCCTGCTGGCTTCTCTAAAATTAAGACCTCGAAGGGCAAGGGAAGTGGGGAAGGAAATTAACATGCATTAAAATAAAGCCTACTAAGTCAGGCAATTGCTAACAACTGTTGTTTGTTAATCACCATAGTCAGCCCCCTGGAGTTGCAAAGCCTACTAATTGCCCCCCAAACAAATCAAATTTTTTAAAAGCAACTCTTAAACACAATCTCGCTATTAGCAACCTACTGCTGGCTCTGTTCCACTTATCTGTCCCCCCACACTCACTCTTAGTTTCAAGAGCTCAATAGACACCTATTCCTAGAGGTTTGTGGGTATCAAGTACCAGGTAACACAGCCTCCACTCTGTTATGTGACCCCCAACATGCCTTATCTGAAGAGGAATAAGTGTCTACAAAGACATGTGTTCTTCATAATTTCTAAGTTATTGTATTCCAAATATTTCTTTGCCCATTTCCACTGAATTATAAACTTCCTAAGCACAGGTATGTCCACTAACCAGGTCTGTAGTATGGTGTGCTTCCGTTGCTATAGCTCAAAGCTCTACATTTTGAACACAAAAATCTTTGATACGTGAGATAAGTCTTAAATTTATCTGAGAGGTTTCAATTTTAAACCAAATCAGAGTTTCATTTCTCACTTGCTGGATTTTTCAAACTGTTTACCGATGAAAAGAATGCTGTGTGCATTGAACCATGCAATCCATTTTGGTCGGATGTATGAAATTTTCCTCTCCAACAAAAGTGCCTGTAAATCCCAGGGAAGCTCCGTGCTGCTTTGTCTTTAATGTAAATTACCCCTGTGGACAGCTACTTAAAAAGTTCAGTCAATAGATAAATTTCCTACATCTTCTCCAGTCTTCCTGAGGGTAATTTCTCCAATCTAGCAAAACGGGCTAGCTGTAAACCAGATTTCTACATTTAAAACAAAACAAAACATACCAACAAGCTAATTTACACTGAAAACTTTGAAATGCCTAGGGAATTATGGGCAGCTGAACTGATGGCTCCAGGGGGAAGGAGATGTTGGTACAAAGCTGCACACATCCAGTTTTTTCATCTCTCTGAATTCCTGCTGGTGATAATGGAGCAGGAACAATGAGGGGGAAAAAAAAGGAGAAATATTGTGTTGCTATGTAACTACACACCTGCAGATCAGAAGAAAGAAGGAAAGATGTCAATGAGTCTAATAATATATAATTGAGCAAATATTTATGTGAACCTTGAGAAACGTGCAAAAAAGAGCACACGGAATCATCACAGGTTCATATAATCCTGGTGGAAGCAAACACTAGCTTTTTGCAGTACCGAGAGATCTGTTTGTCCTGTCTGTGTCTCAGAAATCGTTAGGACAGTGGTATCCATGATAAACCTGAGAATGTTTAGAAGTGTGCTTAGCTCATCACTGATGATTATGATGCCCATTTCTGCCTTAGGAGATGCTATGAAAGCAAAGCAAAAGGAAATTAACATTAATTAAAAGCCAAATAAGAGGCATTTTGTTAGCAGTTTTTGTTTGTAAATCACATAGTCTACAAAAGCTCTTTAAGTCAAAATGTAATTTCCTCTTCCCCAGTAAAAGGAAGAGTTGAAAAGAAAAGGCACCTTTTGAAGACCCCCAGCTAGGACCTGCATGCTGTCCCTTGGGCTCAGCTAGCTTCCCTTCCTAATGCAGAAGACTAACCTGAAGCGCTCAAGTGAGGACAATAGACACACATTTCCGCCGCAGAGGAAATATTTGTGAATCTACCCCCAAAGAATTTAGGATTAACAAAAGTAACAATTAAAAGGTGAAGTAGGACAGGGCAGAAAGAGAAAGAAACAGAGAGATGGATTGAATTGTGTCTCCCTCCACCCTCAAATGCTTGCGTTGAAGCCTAACCCTGAATGTGACTGTATTTTAGATAGGGCCTGTAAGGAGGTAATTAAGGCTAAATGTGGTCATGAGAGTGGGGCCCTAATGCAACATGACCAGTGTCCTTATAGGAAGAGAGACACCAGTGATGTGCTTGCACAGAGCAAAGAGTATGGGGACACAGCAAGAAGTTGACCGTCCACAAGTCAAGGAGAGAGGCCTCAGAAGACATCAACCCTGATGGTGCCTTGACCTTGCACTTAACAGCCTCCAAAACTGCGAGAAAATAAATTTCTGTTGTTTAAGCCAGTTTGTGGCATTTTGTTATGGCGGACCTAGTAGACTAACACAGATGGGCAAAAATGATGAACAAGACCAAAGACAGGAAAAAAATAGAGTGCAGTATTAAAACTTACTCAATGTGCTACAATAAACAGAAATGGATATAAATTGAAGATTGATTTTGACCCTGCTCTGAAGAACTTGGCTTCTTATAGAAGATTGATCAGAAAGCTGGGGATCAGAAGCCTTCCTTGTTCTTGTGCCTTTAATGAAAAAAAGCAGACAACTTCCTACTCCTAAACATGCTCTGAGTTGCAAGGATGGAATGTTCCAGGAGACGATTCTCCTTTCACTGTCTCTTTCCTCTGTTGAAACTCCTGCTGCAGCTTGGTAAGGATTGGCAGTTGGTGCTTTTAGAAACGGCCTGAAGCTTGTCAATTCATTTCTTTAAATCACTGAACACCTATTGGAAGGTAATAGAACCTGACAAATTGACAGACTCTAATAAAGCCCCACTCTGGAAATAAAACTGATCTAATTATTGGTCAAGTGTGTATAGTTAAGATGAGATATGTTCATGTTATCCTATAGGATTTTAGCAGTGTGTCAGAATTCATCTTCTCGGAGAAAGAGTGTTAATGATTTGGGTTATTGTAATTATTATAATTGTAATATTCTTGTTTATAACTTCATATACATTTCCTACACTATGAGGCCATGTCATATTTATCTTTAGCCTATCCTCCCGAAGCAAAGTACCTCACTTAGTACCAGTGGTCCCTCAATTAAAGTTTGTGAAATGAGTGGGTCAGTCTATCAATCAATCAATCACATTTAATGAGAACATCTTTGTGACAGAATGTGCACCTAAGCCTGCCCTTTCTTCTAGCCAAAGGTGAATTATTTGGCCACTCTGGGATCATAGGTTAGCACGCAAAACTTTAAGGTGGGATTCCTGTGTGGCTAAGGCTTATGGGTTAGGACATACTCATTAGCCCACCATTTAATTTCATATTGGTATTTTTTTTCCTGTCATTCATTTATAAAAACTTGTTCAAGTTTTTCCTTTTATTTCTTTTACTTTTAATGTGCAGATACAGATTTCCATTTGAGATGTTTTAGTATCAGATTATTTATAAACTTCTGATGATGTGTGGATTCCTGTAGTCAGGGTTATTATAGATGGATGTGTGGATTGTGCACTGCACAACCCTAGAGAATATCCACTCACAAAATTGTCCATTTGATAAACAACTAGTTTTTTAAAATTTTAGTCACTATTTCACATTTTAACGAACTTTTGGGACTGGTTTATATTTGGGACAAATAGTGATATTTAAGAAGATACATTGATCTCAATAATTTAGAAAATGATTCACTTAATTCCTCTGGAGTGAATTAGTCTATTTCTCAAATTTCTTTTTATTTCCAACAACTAAAATAAATTTTCTTGTTTGTTTTTTTCTTAGATTATGCACAAACACTGATAGTAAAAGAAAAATAAATTTAATTTAAAGAGGTCAAACAGTACAGAAAGTGAAAATTTCCTGAAATGCTACCATTTGATTAAGTTTCCACTTCCAGACATACTACCCTGTTCCCTAGCAACAAGATCAACAATCTGTACATATTCTTCCACATATTTCTCCCTGCTCATAAAATCATTAAAAAATGCGGTGGTAACGAGAAGTGGCATTTTTTTGTTGTTTCATGAAAATGGGATCATCTAATACATATGTATTTCCCTTCCCTTATTTTTCTTATTTAATGATATATCTTGAAAATATCTTCAAATTGACTGTTAAAGATCTATTTCATTCCTTTTAGTGGTTGCATAATATTCTCCCATATGGATTACCAAATTTTATTTCTTCTTCTATTAATAGATGTTTATTTTGTTTCCAATTTTGTTGACGACTGCAAAAAATACAACACTAAATAACAAGTACACATATCCTTACATATACTGCTGTTCTTATTCCGATAATTGGTGGTGTTGAATATTTGTGCTTTTTAATTTTAGCAGATATTGCTATGAATCCAATTCTCAAGCATACGAGGATCTATATCTAGGCTCTCTATTCTGTTTCAATGATTTGTCTATACCTATGCCATTACCATAAAGTTTTGATTCCATGAATTCATAGAATGTTTGAATATTTGATATTTGATCAAGTATTTGGATATTTAATAAAGCAAGCATTATCTCACCATTCTTTTTCATAATTTTCTTGGCTATTTGGACATTTTTTTTTTTAAGATTTTTTTATTTTTTCCTTTTTCTCCCCAAAGCCCCCCAGTACATAGTTGTATATTCTTCGTTGTGGGTCCTTCTAGTTGTAGCATGTGGGACGCCACCTCAGTGTGGCTTGATGAGCAGTGCCATGTCCATGCCCAGGATTCGAACCAACGAAACACTGGGCCGCCTGCAGCGGAGTGCACGGACTTAACCACTCGGCCACGGGGCCAGCCCCTGCTATTTGGACATTTTTAATCTCCCAAATGATTTTCAACATACTGCTATCTAATTCCAACAAACTACAAATCCATAGGTATTCTAAATAAATTTCATCTAATTCATTTGTTTTATGGAAATATTTATTTTAAGAGTTATTAAAACATCCCATGCAAGAACACAGAACTTCTTTCCAAGTGACCAGATCTTGTTTATGTCCTTCAGTAAGATTTTATCACTTTCTGCATTTAGGTCTCATGCTTTTCTTGTTAAGTTTTTATCTAAGTATTATATAGTTTTTGACAAACTTCCTATACTTAGAAATAGCATCTGTTTCCTATAAAGCTTGGTCATTATCATTATGAACTTCCAAGAATTTTCAATTTCATGCACAAGTAAATTACTGTGTAGCAAATTATCCTAAACTGTAGTGTCTTAAAACAAGTACCATTCTATCTTATCTCATGATTTTGTGGGTCAGAAATTCCAGAAGGGCTCAGTTGGCCAAGTCTATTGTTGGCATGGTGTTGACTAGCATCATGCAGTATTTTCAGTTTTCACCTGAAAAGAGGGCTGATTTTGAGGATCCATGAAGCTTGTCACCTTGACAAGGATGGTTGGAAGCCTGGGCTGAACTGGGCTCTCTTCCTGTCTTTACATTCTCAGCACCTTTCCACATGAATTATCTAGAAGGATAGTTGAACTTCTTACATGACGTGTGGTCTCCAAGAGACCAGAATCGAAGCATGTAGTCCTCTTAGAAGGCCAGGCCCCAAACTGGCATAGCATTGATTCTGACACTCTATTGGTCAAGGGGTTGCAGGCCAGTCTCAATTTAAGGGGGAGGTAAATAAATCTGAGTTCTCAATATGAAAGGTGTCAAAGAATTTCTGACCATCTTTCATCCACCATGCCAATCCTTTATTTATCCAAATAAATTAAAAGCAAAAGCAAAATCTTACCTCCAATTTATTATCACAATCATTTTCTTAAGAAAATACATTTTAACATGTACACACAAAAGAAAAAAGAAGATTCAGAAAAAAATATTTTAAACTGAAGAAGTTAGATTTAGAGAAAACAAACTGTATTGTTCTCATTATTTATATTTTTCACAGTTTGGGGAAATCTGCCCAGTTTGGGGAATGAATGAGAGATCTGGAAGACTTAATATTGCTTTGAGAATATCCTGATGAGGTGAGGAAGAGATGTGTAGATTTCAAGTTCTAAATGTAATTCTTTGCTCCTAGTTCCAAATTTCTCCTGCTATCTCAAGCCTGATAAAGCCATTTCTAACCCATACAGAAATAAAGCCAAAATTAAGGTACCCAATTCAGCCTCCTTCTGAGGTAAGTGCCTCTGTAGCTCTTGTGATAATCTGATCCTGTCCAGGTCTCCAACACCATGTGTCAGCTCAATGCAAAGGAAGAATTTAGCATGGGATGAAACTCTGCTTCTAGACTCATCTTAATGGTTGTGGCTGGAGGAAGGCATTTATAGAGCTTACCACTACTGTCTCCCATTTTTACCTACTGAGCATAGCAGGTGGGCCTGGTACAAGGATGTAACTCTTGACCTAGCAAACACAAATTCTACAGAAATGAAACTCAGATGATTACTGGAGTGTCACTAGGATAAGTAATATCATGGTGGATATGACTACATAAACATTACTAAAAATCACTGAAAATATGGATACACTGCCTATTACTACACTGTCCTATCACTAAATCACAATATGGGAAAATAGATACATCTAAAAAAATTCTGGGAACTATTATGGTTTTAGTGAGGCACTTTGGGGTAAGCAGATGCTCTGTTGGTCACAAGTAAAAGAACATGCAATTTAAATCAGCTTATATAGTAAAAAGAGTTTATTGGCTGACCTAAATGATAATTTGAGAGATAGGGTAGTGTGTCAGTTAGGGCACTTTTGGTTACAGGTAATGAAAACCCCAATCCAACTGACTTAACAAAGAAAATATATCATCTATATAACCAGGAATCTCAAGATAGGGTATCTCTTTGTTGCTGTTAGTGCCCTTGAGTCAATTCCAACTCCTAGTGACCCTGTGTAGAGCAGAGCAGAAACGCTGCCCAGTCTTTTTATGCCATCCTCTCACCTTCTGGTGCTATATCAGACAATGCTCTGCCGCTATTGATAAAGTTTTCACAGTCAATTTTTTTGGAAATGGGTGGCCAGGTCCTTCTTTCTAGTCTGTCTTAGTCTGGGAGCTCCACTGGAACGTGTCCACCACAGGTGACACTGCTAGTATTTGAAATACTGGTGGTATAGCTTTCAGCATCACAGAGACACACAGCTGCCATAGTATGACAAACAACAGATGGGTGGTGTGTTTCCCGACTGGGAAATAAACCCAAGCTGTGGTAATGAGAGCATCAAACCTTAACCAACAGACCACCAGAGCTGGTTAGGGTTGATTAATTCAGTAGGTCAATTCCATCATCAAAAATAGTGATTCCTTTTGTCTTTCTACCACGTCATCATCATGTCAGCATTCTTCTCAGCTAACTCCTTTTGCAGTCCCAAAATGGCAACCACAATATCCAACAGTCACATGTAGACACAATAAGGTCCAATCAATGAAGGGGATCTGTGCAAACCTTGTGTCGCTTTGGAAAAGTGAAAAATCCTTTCCCAGACTCCTGAGCACTTATTCGAGTTCAATGATATAAAAAATCTCTCTCTCTATAGCTCTTTTGAAAGAATTCATTCATTCATTCAACAAATAAATATTGAGTGCCTTCTATACCCCAGGTACTGTTCTAGTGTCTGAAAAAAACAACAGAAAGCAAAAAAAAAAAAAAGTCCCTTCCTTCAAAGAGCTTACATTCTTGTACAAAAAAATAGAAAATTAAAAATAAATATGGCAGAAGACATGGAAACAATCCAAATGCCCATCAACTGATGATTGGATAAAGAAGATGTGGTATATATACATACAATGCAATACTACTAAGCCATAAAAAAAAATACAAAAGCATCCCATTTGCAACAATATGGATAGCCCTGGAGGGTATTATGCTAAGCGAAATAAGCCAGACTGAGAAACACCATATGATTTCACTCATATGTTGAATGTAAACAAACACATGGACAAAGAAAATAGTTCAGTGGTTACCAGGGGGTGGGGAATGGGAGGTGGACACAGGGAGTGAAGGAGAGCACTTATGTGGTAACAGACAAGAAATAATGTATAACTGAAATTTCACAAGGATGTAAACTATTATGAACTCAATAAAAAAATTAAAAAATAAATACGGTAGGTGGTGGTAAATGCTATGGAGAAAAATTAAAGCAGGGAAAGAGGAAAGGAAGTAAAGTTTGGGCACAAAGTACAGCTTGTTATTTCATATGGGATTGTCAAGAAAGTCCTCTCTGATAATGTGATATTTGAAAATAGGCTTGAAAGAAGTAAGAGTGTCAGATGATAGATAGGTAGATAGATAAATACATATATACATACATAGATGATAGACAGTTGGGAGCAGCAAGTGTAAAGGTCCTGAGGCAAGAGCATGCTTGTTTAAGGAACAGCAAAGAGAGCATACAATCCAAGCAGAGTGTTCAAGAGGAAGAATGATAAAAGATGAGGTCAGAAAACTGTTGAGGAGTAGGAAACACATTATATTGGGCCCTAAAGACCATCTTCAACTCTGGCTTTTATTTGAGTGAAATGGGAAGTCATTTAAAGGTTTTAAGCAAAGGAGTGAAATGTCTGACTATAGTATTAAAAGAGTCATTCAAGCTTCCATGTGGCAAATAAACCATAGGGAGTTGGAATTGGAAGCAAGGAGACCAGTTTAGAGACTCTGCATGTGAGAGATGTGGTGGTTTGGACCAGCGTCATCAAGGTAGGGATGATGAGAAGTGGTCAGATTCTGCATATATGTTGGTAGTAGACTTGGCAGGATTTGATAATGGATTGAACGTAGGATGCAAGACAAAAAGAACAGTCGAGAATGATACCAATTTTTCTAGCCTGGGCAATCATAAGAATGGAGTTTCCATTTTCAGAGATTAGGGTGAGTACAGAAAGAGAAGGTTTATGGTGGAGGGGCTTGCGGACATCTAATCCAGTGGTTTGGTTTTATAAACATTTGAGATGCTTATAGTTATCCAGGTGAGGATATTGAGTGTAGAGCTCAGAAGAGATGTCTAGGTTTGAAACAAATTTGAGAATCCTCAGCAAATAGATACTATTTAGAGCCACAAAACTGGATAAGATTACCCAGGATGATGGTGTACGTGGAAAAGAGAAGTCTAGGGACTAAACTCAGGGACACTGCAATACTTAGAGGTCAGGTAAATGAGGAAACACCAGAAAACAAGTTGAGAAATAACATCCAGTGAGGTAGGAGGACAATCCAAAGTGAGTGGTTTCCTAGGAGATAAGTGAAGTTCTTCAAGGCATAAGAAATGATAAATTGGGCCAAATAAGATGATTGAGAATGGACCATTGGATCTGGCAATGCAGAGTGGTAAAGAGAAAAAGCTAGCTGGTATGGAGAGGAAGACAAGAGGATACTGCAAACAGAGACGGTTCTTTTTTGGAGGTTTGATGAAAAGGGAAGTAGAGAAAAGGACAGAGACGCTTCTTTTTTGGAGGTTTGATGAAAAGGGAAGTAGAGAAAAGGAGACAGTCCCTGGAAAGAAATGGAGGTCAAGGAAAGTTTATTTTTGAGATAGAAAATATTAACAGTAGGTTTCTACGCTGACATGAATAATTCAAGAGAGAAGGGAAATTTGACAACAAAGTGAGACATGAGAGAATTGCTGTAATGATATCCTTGAGTAGGTGAGAAAGACTACAATCCAGTGGAGGAGCTGGCTTCCCACAGACAGCTGATCCATAGCAATGAGAGGGAAAACAGACTACATGGGCACAGATACAGGGGTAGTAGATGTGATAGCGGAGAAAAGAGAGAGAAAGACAAGAAAGCTCTGGCAATTTGAGAAAGGAGGAACCATAAAATAGTCATCAAAGAGAGTGGAAAGGCTAATAGTCAAGGAAACACAGTAGAATTACCAAATAGCTGAGGGCCAGCGTGAGGTTATGGTCATGATTTACAAATCAAATCAATCAGCAATTTGTGGTTTTCTCCAGCTATGTTCAGCTGCCTGAGTACAGTCAGGGAGTAGACAAAGTTGGGTTTCATCCATGTAGAGGTTTTGCTGGCAAGTGCAAGGGAGGGAGAAAGGGGCAAGGGAATATATGGAAGATACATGAGGAAGTAATTTTAATGCTATATCATGAAATCTAAATAGACATGGAGAAAACATGACGTGTGCACAAGGGTGGTGGTTCAGGGCAATAAGGTAACGTGTTCAATTGTAGGTCTGCGTTTAATCATTAAATTTTTGAAATGAGTTTACAGGATGGATTAAGCTGGAATGATATCGAGTTGGCATAAAATGGGATAATTGAAAGAGATTATGAATCCGGTACAGTTATTGGTAATGACAAAGTCCATGGTCAGACCATGGAAGTGGGTATCTCATTTAGAGTAGAGGAGAAGAGATGAAAGAATAGAGTGTCCAGGGAATTAGATGGGTCGTCCATGTAGTTACTCAGTTTGCCAATAATTAAACAGAAGTAAGGTTAGAGAGAGTAACAGTAAACTAACTGCTAATATGTTCATATTTTCAAGGAATGAAGGGGAATGACTTTAATAATGAGTCTTTCCAAGTATTTCTTATTAATCAAATCAGGAGATATTCCAGTGCTAAACCAATCACTGTAGCAAAGGTAATGAAATACACAACTGGCTTAATCTGACTATGGTCTACTCCTAGAGAGGGGGAGTAGTCCCATACAAAGAGCATGGCCAAGAAAGATAGAGGAACATTTCTCCAAAAGAAATTAGAGATACTATTACTGTAATGAAGGGGAAATGGATTCTGGATAGCAAATAGTAGGTATACACAACGATTGCTAGGACAATACCTACGATACTAAATCTTGATTTAGTTTTGTTTTTGTTTTTCTTGGATTTTCTGATTAGATAGTAGATGATAGATAGATAGATAGACAGACAGATAGAAATAATGATATGCTATGGCCAAAATCCTCAAAAACGTATTCAATGGTTACACTATGATTAGCCTATACTTACTAATAGAGAAAAGAAAGACAAATAACGCTATGTATTCTCTAACTGTTGCTACATATTTTTCTTAAGGAACAGTCTAGATTCCTATTGGTTTTGTAATCCACATGGCTTTACTAGGACCTAATTACTTACCCAAAGGTGGTATGAAGAGTCTCAGGCTCACTACGGTTCCCCTGGAAACTTTTATGGCAGCCAGTTTAGGAAAGGATCATCGATGTTGCTCTGAACATTTTAAGAGTTTCTTTAACCCAGAAGGCACAGGGCATTATCTGATGAAATTTGACACTGATTTCTTGGTTATTAAGTCTAAAGAGATAAAGTTTTCTTGACATGGAGAAAATCTGAGGGCAAACAGATTACTTCCCCATATGACTAACATCAGAAACTCATAAGAAAGTACATGGCTTAGCATGTGAAATTCAGATGTTTATAATTTTTGCTAAATGAATCCTCAACTGTCTCTCAGTCCCAAGGCAATATAACCTCGTTACTTCTTAGCTGGGGCTTTTTACTTCTTCATTACTTTGAAAGAAAGAACTCTCCTCTTACCATTAGATATAAAATGGAAGTACCATTAATTGCTTGCCTTGGGCACCTTACCCAATGCATGCAAAAATGCAGTTCTTTTGAGTTCAGTCATAGAATAATGTAAAGTAAAACCACAAGCCGTGAACGGACAGATCATCACTTCTGGGTGGTACACCAACATATGATTCTTGCCCTTCAACTCCTCAGGCTAGTTTCAGAAAAAGCACTGGAGGCGGCTTTGCTGCCAGTTCCTAGTAGGACATTGTGTGTTTTACAAAGAGTACCTGTGCAACAAGCCTACAGATCATCTGCCTAATCAATTGTTTTTGAAGGTTCCCACTGTCAACTTATTTTGAGCCTGACATTAACACCTTCAAAATTAAATGGCCAATTTGGAAGTAGCTTAATGATAACCAGCTGTGAACAATAATAATAATAATAATAACAAATAATAATCCTCAGGTCAATTTAAATCGAAACTTAGACATTTTTCAAAAAGTTTGACTTTGTTTTCCTCCAAATAATACGTTTTCTCACCTCTGCATGCTCTATTTCTGTCCAGAATCTAACATTCAACATCATTTAGAAGTCTGCTTTGGTACAACCATGCTACTGTGGCTGGATATAGATAATATCTACTCCTGATTTGCAAGGTGACCTTCCAAATGATTTAACTTCCAGAGTTTAGTATCCCCAGCCAAAGAATGGTTAATAATGCCCACCCACAGCTTGCTGAAGTGAAGGCACTGGTCTAGTGTCACATGAAGGTAAGTTCACATTTCAGCTCTGCCATCTACTGGTTGTATGGCCTTGAGCAAGCTACTCGACCTCTCTGAATCTTGGGTTTCTCATAGTGTCACTGTGAAGTTGTGGACTTACGTGATATATGAGGTCACTAACTCAATGCCTGGCATGCTGTAGACACTCAACAAATATTAAGTACCGAATATCTGAGAGTACCATGTAACTACAAAAAAGAATCACTGAGAGTTCTCAGTAGACCACTTTGATCCAAAAAGTTCATAGAGGGAGCTGGGGTTACTAATGACCACGTCAGTTCTCCCCTAGGGAGGGAGAGACAGAGTGTACAGAAAACATGTTTATCCCTGGTTTTACAGCCTCTGAGGTATTTTCAGTGACCAGCTTTGCTGTGAATCCAAACGGCTGCATATGTCTGTCAGATGGATGGGGGCCACTGTCCTGAGACAGGAAGATGCATCAGGCTCGGCTTTCAATGAGCCTGGAAAGGGGAAAGGAGACTCCTAATACAGAGAGTGTCTGACAGCAACACAATCCAGCCATCATCAGTCATGTAAACCTCATCAGTCCAGGAAGCACGTGTTCACTCCAAGCTCACGAACTTCTAGACCTGCTCAATCAAGACTGCTAAACTTTCTTGGCTTCACTTCCTGCAAAATGAAATCCTTCCAGCTGTGAATCTTTAGAATTGCAGGTTAATTCCTTACACTTGGCAGAATCATTAGGAAGGCAATCTTGAATAGGGGAAAGAGCTAACATTAAAAGTATAAGATGCAGCCCAAGAGGGATATCAATTGATGCTATCTCCTGTTTTTATCCTTGGTCCAGTCTCAGTTGTAAGTACACTTAAAGCATGGATGTGGGACTGTGTAGGATCGTGTTTTCTGCCCCATCACATCCTATTACTAACTTTGAAAGCCCACATAAATGCCACCTTCTCCATTGAACTTCTCAAGATCCTTCCAAATGAATGTCATCTCTGCCTCCTCTGAACATCTCTTTAAGTCACACATATTTTTCCTTACATATAAGAAGTAGGGTATAGTGAGCAAGAGAAAGGAGCTAGAAGTCCAACAATCTTGGTTCAAATTCTGCCTCTATCATTACTTGCTGTATGGCTCAAACTTGCTGAGCCTTCATTAATTACATCATCTTCAAAATGTGAGAGGTGATGTCGCATACATAGAGTTATCATGAACATTAAATAAAATCATGCATGTAAAACACTGAGCGGACCCATAGTGAGGCTCAAAACATGGTGGTGGTTGTATTGTCAAGGTTGTCTTTAGTGCTATCATTCTTATCCCCTACCATGATGGAAGCTCACAGGGAACAGGGACGGGGTTTCATACTGCACCGCTGCCTTTGGAAGATCTGGCTCAAAATAACTACTTGGAAAGTGTTTGTCAAACAAATTTAAATTGAGTATTTATAGCCGTTTGTTTTAGTCAGGAAGTTTTTGATTGTAACTGATGGAGACCATAATCAAACTCACGAAGGCAAATGGGAAATTTATAAGAACAATACTGAATTTATCTCACAAAATTGAAGGATATCTAAAAAACCAAAATTAGAGAAAGGCAGAAATGTACCTGGAACAGCTGGAACCAAGGACTTGAATGTGTCAATGACTCACTCTCACTCCCCTTTTTTACTCTCTCTGAGTCTCCACTTTAGTTTCAACCACCAAAATCTGGCTTCCTTCACATGGAAGGAAAGTGGGCACCAAGGGAGCCTGAGTTTTACAAACTGTGGTTCCCATCCCCAGGGAGGAAGTGACTCATTTCCTCTCTCCCTTTCACAAAAGTCCCAGGGGAAGATTCCTATTGACTGAGCTTTGGCCATGATCACTGTCTGGCCTTGTGGTCAGAGTGAAGCAGAGTCACGGAAGAACAAGGCAGCTTCTGAGTAACTACATGGCTGGAGCTGAGGAAGATGCAGTCCCCAGAGAAGGAGAACTCTGGTCCTGGAGGAGGGGAGAGTACAGGATGGAAGAGACCACCTGGATGTGCATTAGACTACGCTCACTGGGTGCCACAATGTTCTTGAAACAAAATTAAGTTAATTCTAATGTACTCTCATTATTTTAATGTTTATATGCATGCAGTTTTTGGAGGAGTGGAATGCAGTAAGGGTCCAGGACTAAGGAATGTGTCTTCAAAACGATATTGGTACTTTTTAAGAAATAACAGTATATGCTTAAAGTTTTAAAAAATGATATTATCATACAAATAAATCACATAAGCCAACTTAAATGAATCTTTTGACTAGAACAATATGCCTATGTGTGGGCTGATCCACATAACTCTGCCACCAAAAAATATAAAATATCCCAATGTTTTCATACTGATAAACATTTAAAAGTGGCTAGATTTTTCTTTTCCTTCTTATTTTTTCAGAGTAGGTGTATTGACCTAAATCTGGTGTTCTAAATGATAGATGCCTACTCTAGGTATGACCAATAGGAAATTAACAAGGTAAGGAAAGGAGAGGGAAAAGGGATTTTATTTTATTTTTTCATAATAACAAAAGCTGTACCTCATTTTTCATTCCACTCAAAATAAATCATCAAAGAAACCATCCTATAGTTTAAGCAATAGTACCCATGACCTCCTTTCAATAAATGGCTTGGACCTCACCACAAAATCAGACAACAGTAATATGACATTTTAAGACAGAACTAAGAGAAATCAACCTTATCAAGAAACTAATGGGAACAGAGGAGCTGCTGTTGTCACTGTAATTGAATGACATTCTACCCCACCGCTACTTGGCATCTGAAGTTGAGGTTTGCCCCCATTTGCAGGCCAGTGGTAATCCCAGCTTGCCTGGTGTATCAAAGTCTTGGCAGAAAAAAGATGGCACTCTTAAATTGAGCTATGTGAAGAGAATTTAATAAAAGGCTATTTCCTATTTATGAAGAGGCAATAGGGAAAACTCAAGGAAGAGTGTGGTAACCCAGGGCTGGTGTATACTGTGTACCATAACTTTCCTAGGGAGGCCTGAAGGGATGAGGGAAAAGTGTGGTTATTGGAAGCAAAGACAGAGAAGGCTGTGCGGGAGGGACACCTGACAGAGCTCTGGCCCCCCAGTGGCCACCCTATGTAGAGACAACCAGGGGAACACTGCCTCACTCCCTTCCTTCCATGGATCTCCTGCTGGGGCTCCAATTGGACAATCTGACCTGAAGCCAGAGTATAAGGAAGCCAGCTGATAGAGTTCTTACAGGTCAGCCTCCCAGGACTCAGAGCAGCGCAGGGAATGGTGGACGGTGGACCCCAGGACTCCAGGAACAGACCCCATATACACATGGCTCTCTGACTGGGTCACATCCACACTTTGATTCTCACTCATTCTGATCATCCCTGCCACACGGTAAGAGATTTACAGGAAACTCAAAACCTCCCATAACTTAATATCCTACAAGCTCTAGGAGAAAGCTGAGAACACTCCCTGCTTTAGTCCAGCGATTTAGCAAGAGCCCTTTTGGCTCCCTCCTTCCTTGGAGAACTGAGCTGTCCACTGAGCATTATTAGTGCAACATTAGCAGCCAGGGTGGTGGGCAGCTGGCTGCTTCTGAGAGCTCTTCAGGACAACAGCTTTTGTGGCATTAGGGCCAGATTCTACCAAGCCCACACGTTCTATCCCAGTGTTACAGCACAAGTTTAACTGCACAGTTTCCAGGGATCAAGTTCTAATCCCTGCTCCTGTGGTGTGAGGTGTTGACAGAATTACAACCTCTTTGTTCAGGGTTTCTGAAAATTCTCACAAGGGAACCAGTGGGACTACAAATCAGGGAGTAGAGATGGGCTGCCTTATGAGTCTCAGTGTCTCCTTATGCAGATTCCAGAGTGCCTTTCTGGAATATGAAATTCAAGCCACAAGTGTGGCTAACATAAATTTTCCCATCTCGTGGGGAAGAATTTAAATTGCTATAGCAAAACTAACACATGTAGTACCAAACTATAGAACACCTTGCCTCAACCATCAGTATTTGCTTCGTTCTATATGAATCTAGAAGTTAGCTTTGCTTCCCTCCCTTCCAGGAGTCTTCTCAGCTTCTCAGAATTCACACTAAACGTAAAAGATTAGAATATTCATTTCCAAATGAACCTTATGGATAATTCAGTAACAAAGTCAGTTCACCATTGTGGTCACAATTCAGATAAAACACTGCACTCAAAAAGAAAGAGAAGAAAGACAAGGAAACACATGTCTGACTATGATTTACAAAGCTGCACGCTGGATTCTTTCCTGCTCACAGTGATCGTGTGAGGTAGCAGCCAGGTGTTATTACTGTTCCTGTTTTTAGGCAAGATTAATTGACACTTGCCAGCGTCATGGAGTTTTCACGTGGCAGTACCTCACTTGGAGCTCAGGTGTTTGACTATAAATGTCATGATCTTTCCATCGTTCTATGCTCCTTTTGCGGAATTAGAACTACAGTCGACTAATGCAGCATCTCCTTGGGGCGGCAGTGTCACCGAAGCCAACTCATAACTAAACAAATGAATGATTTCAGCAAATTTGGGTCTTCATCACGTAGACCTATTTACACAGTATCACAAAAACAGAATAAAAATCCTATATCATCCAAACGTTTTGCCTCTATCACACTGAACAGTCTGATATTTGAGAACCAGGCATCTCCATGTGGACAACACATTTGACCGGCATAATGGAGTTCTTTTTACTCTTCACTTTTGCCATGGCATGACAGAGAGAAGTTCAGTTTGATTGTACTTACATGATTTTCCTCTATGATCTGAGTATGGAATTTTTTAGCACAGTCAGAACTTTCAACCCTTGGAAACCCTAACCAAGAATCCTAGGGAAATTTCCAGGTTTGCTCAGACTTTGAGAAATTCTAATTCTAATGTACATGACCAGATAAGGACAATATGTATGTATCACCTGCACTGTGCCTGCAACAAAGGAGGCCCTTAGTTGGAAATTAATCTGAATAGTTTATTAGGGTTTTTTGCCTGGTCAACACACCATTTCACATTATATCTGGAGAATAAAAAAACAGTGATTTATTCTTTTTCTCTCTACTTTAAAAGGCCATCATCTTCATTAAGATATAATGGATTGGGAAGGGAATATATGTTTCAATAATAAAATAATAATAAAATAATAATAAAACATATAATAATAGCAAAGAAATGTATGTGCAAAGCATAAATTCAGTAGAGGTAGATTTATCTTTCAAGACTGCTTCTTACTCCTTATAAATTTATCAGATACTAAAGCAGTCTGAATTTATTAGTAAATGTGATTTAGTTTGCACATGATTTAGAGTGAAGAAAACATTATTTTACAATTTTTCCTCGATGATGAGTGTTCGGTGGGGGAACTGGCTCATTTCGTTACCTGATTCTATTTCTATAATAACACGAATCCTGCCTCTATGATCAATGGTAAATTCTCCTTCACAGCCTTCTGTTTTCCTTTGGTGCAAGGCACATGTGTATATATATGTGTAGTGCTGTAAGATTATGTGACTTAGGCACACAAGCCTAAGAATCATTGATCCTGTTTCACTCTAACTGTGAGAGATTTAGAGACCCCTGACAGTCCTATTTTTCATAACCCTCTGCTTTCTCTTTGTTGAATAGGCCTGCATTTTCTTTCCAGCAGCTTTTTTGCCACTGTGCTCTGTGAAGGTGAAATATCCCTACATGTTCTTCAAAAAAATTCTCTTTTCAATAATTTCCTATTGAAATTGGTTGGTTCATTAAGTTGACTTATTGCATTTTTCTCTCTAGATTTTCTTCAAACTCTGTACTCTTTCACATTTCGTTTTCCATCTTATTTTTGGAACAGCTCCACTCAGTTTCCAATCTTATCTTCTTGTTAAATAGGCTTATCTTTTCTACTTGTAAGGAAAGAGTATGAAGAAAAAAAAATTCAGTGTGAAATAGTATCCCAGAGAATAAACAGAAGCAACCAATTAAGGTAATCGATTATACTAGCATTTTGACCCTTGAAAAATAGTGGGGTTTAACTGAGAGTCACTCACAGTGACTAGGCAGGCAGAACACCATGCCTTCCCATCCTACTTTTGCCAGAACCAGTCTGCTTTTAGCTGATATCCATTGCTTTAAAAAATTTAGCAATCTAGAAAATGTACACAAAAAATGGCTGGTGTACAGTATGTCACATCACTATCACTTGCAAATGGACACTTCATCCTTCTCCTCTTTCTCCTGCTTTTCCTCCTCCTCCCCCATGACATCCAGTATTCCACTTCTCAGTGAATGGCACCATCATCCATCCAGCCAGGATCCTGGGAGTCATCCTGCACCTCTCCTACCACCCCGCATCACCATCCAATCACCAAGCCCTATGCATGCCGCTTCTTTAATATCTTTTGAATTTGTCCAGATTTCTCCATCCCGATAATTACCACCTCTGTCTGAATAGGCACCCATCATCTGGTGACTGGACTATGGTAATAGCTGCATCCAGAGCTGCCCCCTCATTTTCCACTGTGCAAACAGTGATGGTTTAAAACGTAAATCCTGGCATGCTGCTCCTATGCTCAAAATCTTTCAACAGACTTTTTGCTCTCTTTCTCCATTGTCACTTGCAGTTTGAAAACAAGAAACAAAGAAGGAGCATTGGTACTTATTTCAGGAATTGGAGGTTAACTGAGTGACTATAAATTGATGTGGTATGTGTAATGGGCCAGGAGAAAAAGAAATCCTGTTCAGAAGAAGGAGGGTAAAGCAGCACAAAAATGAAGCAAGAAGTTAAATCCAATGCTGAGAAGAAGAAAAAAAAGACACCACTGAGAAGTCAATCTGAACCTAAAAGTCTAGATTAAAGTACAACAATGAAGACCTCCAGAAAGTGCTTTACAAAGAAAAAATGGAATAGATGGGTTATCCAATACATATATATGACCATGTTGAAAAGTACGAGGAAGAAATAGTAATAGATCTTTCTTTTAAGAAAACAGCAAAAGGAAGCAGTTGTTGATACTGGGAAGAACAACATTATGCAAAGAAGTAAATGCCATTCTACAACACTATTATGTCTCAAATGCAAACAACGTGAAATACTCATGAGACAAAAACTCTGAATAATGATTTAACCAAGCATCGTATCTATCCATAGTAGAAGGATGGGGGGGGGAAGGTATGAGGGAATGGGTCCTCATCTACCATACTTGGAAATCAATAGATAATGCCTCAAACAGAAAAAAGTTAAAACTTGTATTTCAAATATGGTATTTTAAAATATGCAGGCAAGTATGGAATAGAAAACTAAAAATAATTCTAAATGTTTGCCTCTGGAGGACTATAACTGAGGAACGGTAAGAAAGAGGACTTCAAGTTTTCATTAAATGTTGTAGCACAATATGGCTTTTTAAATTATGGTCATATGTTATTTTAAAGAAAATGTATGTAAATATTTAAAAATGATAATATTTAAAATGATAAAGTGGTAAAATACACAGCTAAAATATTAACCAAATAAAGTAATATGAATATCCGGCAAGATAGAGTTTTAAGCAAAAATGTTATTAGAAAAATGAAAGTTTTATTCAATGATGAAAGGAACAGCTCACAAGGAATTTATTACAATTCTGTACCTGCATCCCTCTAACAACGTTGATTCAGAATGTAGACAGTGAAATTTGACAGAATTACATGAAGAAATTAAAAATCCACAAGCAATTCAGAAGAGGAAAGGGGCAGAGAAACATGTACACTTAGTTTACGTGCCAGCAGTTTCAGTCCAGGGCATTTACCCACGAGAAACGTTTGTATATGATCATTCTTAGCATACTTATTCATATTAGCCAAAAGCTTGAAAAATGCCAATGTGCGTCCATCAACGAGTGAGTGGATAAACAAACTGTGGCAAATGCATAAATGGAAAGCTACTGCGAAATGAAAAGGAAATAGTTACTGATCCCTTTACGTTAATAAACCAAAAACGTCATTCTGAGCAAAAAAGCCAAACACAAAAGACCACACACTTTATGATTCATTTGTCTGAGATTACAGAATCCACAGAATTAATCTATAGTGACAGAAAGCAGATCACTGGTTTCCTGGAAATGTGGTAGATGTCGGGAGAGGGGCACACTGACAACAAAAGGGCACAAGGGAATTTTGGGGGTGACAGAATTTGGTGTGTTCTGTGGCTTGACTGGGATAGTTACACAGATACACACATTTGACAAGATTCTTTTATATACCTAGATGCCTTACTGCATGTAAATTGTAGTTCAATAAATTTGCCTTTAACTTTTTTTTTTAAAGATTTTATTTTTTTCCTTTTTCTCCCCAAAGCCCCCCAGTACATAGTTGTATATTCTTGGTTGTGGGTCCTTGTAGTTGTGGCATATGGGATGCCACCTCAGCGTGGCTCAAGGAGCAGTGCCATGTCTGCACTCAGGATTCGAACTGATGAAACACTGGGCCGCCTGCAGCGGAACGCACGAACTTAACCACTCGGCCATGGGGCCAGCCCCTGCCTTTAACTTTTTAAAGGAAGGGCATGTGTCTTTCTATAGCAGCTTGGGCTGCTGTAACAAATTACCACACACCTGATGGCTTAAACTTCACACATCTATTTCTCACAGTTTTGATGGCTGGGAAGTCCAAGAGCAAGATGCTGGTATTCAGTGTCTAGGGAGCGCCATCTTCCTGGTTTGTAGACAGCTGCCAGCAATCTTCTTGTTCTAATATCCACATTTCGTGGGAGAGTAAATAGGGGGTGGGAGAGAAAGAGAGAGAAAGCTCTCTAGTCTCTTCTTATAAAGGCATTAATCCCATTATGGGGGCTCCACCCTCATGACTTCATCTAAACCTAATTACCTCCCAAATGCTCCACCTCCAAATACCATCACATTAAAGATTAGGGCTTCAACATATGAATTTTGGGGTGACACAAACATTCAGTCTATAGCAACATGGGGTCTTTCAAAGGGCCTCCAGCCTGGGACCTGGGAATCTGTACTCACATTGATTGGCAGTGGGGACTGTAACTTGACAGATCCAATGAAAAAGGTGTTAGTGCCGATAGAGAGAGAAAGACAGAACACTTTCCGCCTAAGAGGGGAAGGGTGGGAAGAGGGAGTGGCAACACGAGAGGTGACAGCACAAAACCTGACTCAGTGGTCATGTGAGATGGCAGAAGTAGCAGGAGCCAGTCCAGGCCACCTAGAAGTGCATTTTGGCACCAGCAGCAAGAGCAAAATTTAATTAGCTTCTGAAGGAGTTGCTGGAGGCTTCACTGAATTAGTTATGTTTTATTACCATAATTAATATGATATAAACCTTTAATATTCTCTCCCTTATCCTAGAGCTGATGTGTTTTGGGAAAAGTGAAATGTACATCTATTTCATGGTGTTGTAACAGGACCTGGAAAAACACATGAATGAGACTGTGAGACTTAACTGCTGTTAACCTCAGTTGTTCTTTTTACAAAATGAAAACATTAGTCTAGGTGATTGCCAAGGTCTCTTTAATTTTTTATTCTAAGGCATAATCCCTTTCTTTAAAGACCATGGGAGGGAAGGACATTAACACTTATAACTGTAAAAAATTTTTTTTAATTTTTAAAAATCAACATTTACATATGCAGAAAACTCAAGATAATAATTACAACTATAATAATAATATAATATCATATTAATTATTCATATAATTATACAAAATGAGATTTCAGTAGAGTGGATAGAAACAAGATAATTATATCTATCTCATCTCTCTATGTATCTGTGAAATCAATACAATTCCTGTGTACCAGCAATAGCTGGTTAGTAACTAATAAAGTAACAAGAATAAGATGATTACATTTAAAATAAGAGGAAAAAAACAGCAGTTAACCAGGAACAATGATAACAAAAAATTTGCAAAACCCACAGAGAGCTATAAACTTTCCAGAGAGTTATAAAAGATTTGAGTAAAGGACAGTCATAAAATATTCCTGGATAGAAAGTCTGAATTACATTGATCTTTATACCTTTAGCTATCACTCTTTTCTGTTTTTCCCTTCTGCTATTTTCACTCTATAAATCCTGCCTGGGAGATCACATCCACCCTTATAGCTTAGTCCATCCTTCAAATACTGAAGACAACCAAATTTGTGCTCCAGATGGTCTTACTCTCATTCAGACTTCAATAGCCTGTTGGACGTGTAGTTCTGGGTGTACCACATACATCTCAAACTTAACATACACAAAAATTAGCATCTTCTCATCTCATATTCACCTTTCCTGCATTCCCTCTCAGTGAATGGAACCAACATGTACCCAACCGTCCTGTGCTATCAGCTCTCATTCCTCCCTCTCCCTTATATTCAGCATCCAATCAATCACCAATTTCTGCCAATTTTACCTCCTAAATATCTTCCAAATATACCAAATTATACTTTGTCAGATCCACTATATTCTCTCCATTCCTGGTACCACTACCCTAGTTCAGGCCAGCATCAATTTTCTTTTCCTTTGATTTATTAGAACAACGAATGTCCCTGACAAAATTTTTTACTCCACTCCAATTGATCCTCTATGTTGCAGCCAGACAGATCTTCCTTAAATGTGAATCTGGTCAAGTCACTCTCTTATTTAAACCTTTTCAATGATTCCCCATGGTCTTCAGGGTAAAGGCAATGATCCTTAACATAGTTTGGCTCCCCTGTCCGGAACCAACCCTCTGTACTCTGCTCCAGCCATGCAGAATTGTTTTCAGCTTCTCAAATGCACCAGGCTCTCTATTGACTCTCAGATTGTCAGGTTGTTGTTCCATCCATCTTCAACTTCTCTCTCGTCTGTTTGCCTGCCTACCATGAACCTCAGGACTAAACTTAGATATCACTCATCCAGGAATCCTCATTGACTCCTAGTGTGGAATAGACCCTTACCATATGTTCCCCTAACACCTTGTGCCTCTTTTCTCAGTGCCCATGGCTCACTAGGTTGTACACATTGATTATTTCCTGTTTCCTGCACTAGAAACAATGAATGTGAGGGCAGGAACTATGTCCACCTGATAAACTGCTGTATCCTCATGCCAAACACAGTTTCAGACACACACCAGGCACTCAATGATTATGGGATGAAATAATTTATTAATCATAGACCCAAAATGATGAAAGCAGTAATATTGGTAAAAGAATAGACAGATCAAGGAGTGACATCAGCATCATGGTGGCATGAGATTCTCCTTTTGTTTCTTTCCTTCAATCTACAACTAGGTAGGATATTCATAACTCAACAAAGTTTCCTCTGCTCAGCACACCAGGACACTGGAGGGATCCACACATCTGTACATCTGAAGGCGGGTAGACTGGAATGCATAGAGGTGGTGAGACCAGGGAAACAGCAGAGATGGGGCCTGAGACCACACCTCCCTGGCTGCAGCAGCTGAGCCCACAGCCCCAGTAATCCCAGTAGCAGTGGGGGAGGTGGGGCCCATGACCCTCGCCCCCTCTCCAGCTGCAGTGGTGCCTTCACCCCCAGAGAACCTGATAGCATCAGTGGAGGAGCACATGTGACTCCAGTCCCCCAGCCACGGTGGCACTTATGGCCACAAGGAACCCAGGCTCCACAGGGAATGTGACCCTGGCCCCCTGAGAGAGCAGTGGCAGCTCCTGCAACTCCACCCTTCCTGCTTTTGGTGGTTGTACCTGGGAACCTGACAACCTTGGGTGCAGTGAAGGTGCCAGTGACCTTGGCTCCCCTGCATCAACCACAGCAGCAGTGTTAGTGACCCAGGCAACCTTGGACACAGCAGAGGTGCCTGCCATCCCAGTGACCCTGGTGGTGATGCATGTGACCACAGCAAAACCAGCAGCAAAGGCACCAGCAACCCTGGAGGCACAAGCAGAGATAACAAAAACACTGGCAACACCTCTGATGGAGGCGGTGGAGGGGGGAAATGCCAGCTCTCAAATATAGCCAGAGGCAGCTCAGGTAAGAGAACTCCAAAACTTGTGCTACACCGCCACCTACAGGAAAACAAAAGAAAGATTTAATTACTAATCTATTGAACTATTAGAATCAAAGTAAACAAAGCTTTACCTAAAAAAGGAAGGAGTTCACTACTTCAAATACACTGGCAGAGGGACAACTCAACAAGCACCATGAAAAATTATGGTAACATGGTATCACAAAAAGAAAATGCTAATTCTCCAGAAACCAAATTTATAGACATGGAAGATTGTGATCCAACTGATAGAGAATTCAAAATAACTGTCATGAAGAAATTCAATGAGCTACAAGGAAACTCAGAAAGGCAGTTCAATGAGCTCAGTAATAAAATGAATGAGCTGGGGTACTTTATCAAAGAGATGGAAACTCTAAAAAGGAGCCAAACAGAAATTCTGGATCTGAAGAATTCAATACATAAAATGAAGAATGCACTAGAAAGCACTGAAAATAGAGCAGACAACATGGAAGAGAGAATTAGTGAACTCGAAAACAGATATCTAGAAATGATTCAGGAGGAATAGGAGAAAGAACTAAGGTTTTTAAAAAATGAAGAAACTCTAAGAGAAATATTTGACTCCATTAGAAAAAGCAACATAAGAATAATGGGTATTCTAGAAGGAGAAGAGAGGGAGAAGAGAGCAGAGAGCTTATTTAAAGAAATAACAGGTGAGAACTCCCCAAACCTGAGCAAGGAACTGGATATACAAGTCCACAAAGCTAATAGAACACCAAATTAGCTCAATGCAAAAAGACATTCTCCAAGACACAATATATGAAAACTGTCAAAAGTCAATACTAAAGAAAACAAATTTTTTTTTGAGGAAGATTAGTCCTCCTCTTTTCGCTGAGGAAGACTGGCCCTGAGCTAACATCCATGCCCATCTTCCTCTACTTTATATGCGGGATGCTTACCACAGCATGGAATTCCAAGCAGTGCCATATCTGCACCGGGGATCTGAACTGATGAACCCTGGCCCACTGAAGCAGAACATGCACACTAAACTGCTGTGCCACCGAGCCAGCCCCTAAAGAAAAAATTTTAAAGGCAGTCAGGGGCAAAAATATCCCAATAATCTACAAAGGTGCCCCTATTAGGCTATCAGCAGGTTACTCAGAAGAAATACCACAGGTCAGGAGAGAGTGGAATGACATATTCAAAATATTGAAAGATAAAAACTGCCAGTCAAGAATACTGTATCCAAAAAAGTTATCTTTCAGATATGAAGGAGAAATAAAGATTTTCCCAGGCACACAAAAGCTGGGGGAGTTCACCACCACTAAACCAGCCTTACAAAAAATGTTGGAAGGAGCTCTTATACCTGAAATGAAAAGGCAAAAGTGCACAAAACTTTGAGTAAGGTGTTAAATAGAGAGAGAGAATCGAAAATTGCAACTCTATTTCAGAATAGGATGTTAAATAACTAATTATAGCATAAAGGTTAAAAGGGAAACAACATTAAAAATTACTATAGGTCCCAGCCTCGTGGCTGAGTAGTTAAAGTTCCATGTGCTCTGCTTTGGCAGCCTGGGTTCACAGGTTTGGATCCTGGGCGTAGACCTACTCCACTCACCAACCATGGTGTGGGGGTGTCCCATGTATTAAAAAAAAAATGGAGGGAAACTGGCACAGATGTTAGCTCAGGGCTAATTTTCCTGAAGCAAAAAAAAAAAAAAAAAAAAAAAGAGGGAGAAAGAGGAGGAAGATTGACAACTGATGCTAGCTCACAGTGAATTTTCCTCAGCAAAAAAAAAAAAAAAAAAAAAATTATAGCTGCTTCAATTTAATAACAAACAAAAGAAAAAGGCATAATTTTTGACAACAAAAACACAAAGGGGGAGGACGAAAAGGTTGGAACCTATATAGGGAGATGAAGATAAGATACAATCAGCTTAAAAAAGGATTATTTTATCTATGAGACATTTTATACAAACCTCTTAGTAGCCAAAAAACAAAAATTTAGAGCAGAAACAGTAAAAAAAGATGAAACTGAGAAAAACATCATAGAACACCACCAAGATAAAATGGCAAACAGAAACACAAAAGAAAAGAAACAATGGAGATAAAAAGCAATCAGAAAATTTAAAACGGCACTAGTAAGTCCTCATATATTAGTAATCACTCTAAATGTAAATGGACAGAAGTCCCCAATCAAAAGGTATAGAGTGGCAGGATGGATTAAAAAACAAGACCCACAACATCAACAACATGGCGGTGTGAGCAGTTTTCTCTGTCTCTCCCCTTTCAAATCTACAACTAACTGGACATTCATTGGTCAACAAAGGATATCCACATAGCATCTCAGGATGCCTGAGAGACCCATGCTGCTATACATCAGAAGGTGGACAGGCTTCTTCCCAGGTGGAAAGTGGAGATAGGTGAAAACTCTCTGACCCCTGACCCCTGGACAGCCTAGTACCTGCAAGTGACTTTCTCCCAGCGGACACACTCATAGCATTGCCAGGCACCAAGGGCGGGCGCGTGCATGCACTGGCAGAGTGATGGTGGAAACAGGTGACTACAGCCCTACCTAAGTCCACTGCAATTGCACCTAAGCCCAGGGGGAAAATCCATGGTCCCACAGCAGCCATGGGGAAAGCATCTACTCTGGATTAGCAGAGAGGTGCTGCCCAGCACTCAGAACACTGGGAGGCTCCAGGAATGGAGGATCCCGGGCAGGGCGGCAGCCTGCCACCCGCCTCTGATTCACGGACTCTGGCAGTGTCCCAGAGGGGGCAAGGGATACCCAGTGAGCCCATGTGAGTGGGCGGGTTGAGGCCCCAGTGGCCCTGCTCCGCAGTCCAGGGGGACATTCCACAGTCCCACAGCAGCCAAAATGAAAGCCTCTGTGCAGCATTAGTAGAGAGGCCCCGCCTGGCAATCACAAGGCTGGAAGGCCCTGAGGCAGAAGTAGCACAGCTGGGTGAGCTAAATACAGACTGTAGTAGATGCCCATAGCTCTGCTGTGGCCCATAGTGGACACATGAGATCTCGCGGGCCCTGACAGTGACAGAGCTGTGAATCTCGGTGAACCTGCTCCAGCCGCGGTGAAAGCCCATCACACTGCTGCAGACCCTAAGGAGGGAGTGCCTTTAGGTGGTCTGCGACAGTAGGCACCAGCAACCTGAGGCCCCCTTGCGATTGTCCCCACAGCTAACAAGAGACCCCACAGGACCACTGTGACTACGAAGAGGGGCTCAGGTCCAGTCAGCAAGAGCTGACAGGGATCCTGGTCAGTGCAGATTAAATAGCTGCCCCCACTCCAGTAGATGCAAGTGGAAGCAGTAACTAAACTCTATCTTTATGCAGAGGCACAAATCCACACCATCAAGCAGTGTGAAAAAGTATATTAAATCTCCAGAACAGAAGGAAAATGACAAGTACCCAGAAAACAATCCCAAAGACAAAGAAATCTATAACCTAAATGACAATGAATTCAAAACAGCCATCATTAAAAAGTTCAATGAGTTAAAAGAGAATACAGATAGACAACTCAACGAGTCCAGGAGCTATGTCACAAAAGAGCTTGATATTATAAAGAAGAACCAATCAGAAATATTGGAGATAAAGAACACAGTGGAGGAGATTAAGAAAAATCTGGACTCTCTGAACAGTAGGGTTGATAATATGGAGGATAGAATTAGCAATTTGGAGGATAGGAATATAGAAATGCTGCAGATAGAGGAGGAGAGAGAACTAAGACTAAAAAGAAATGAAGAAACTCTCCGAGAATTATCTGACTCAATTAGGAAATGCAACATAAGGATTATAGGTATCTCAGAGGAAGAAGAGAAGGAGAAGAGGGCAGAAAGCCTGTTCAAAGAAATAATGGCTGAGAACTTTCTAAACCTGGGGAGAGAGATGGAACTCCATGTGACAGAAGCCAATAGATCTCCAAACTTTATCAATGTAAGAAGACCAACCCCAAGGCATATAGTAGTGAAGCTTGCAAAAGTGAATGACAAAGAGAAAATACTAAGGGCAGCAAGGCAGAAGAAAATAACCTACAAAGGAACCCTCATGAGGCTGTCAGCAGATTTCTCAGTGGATACCTTACAGGCTAGAAGAGAGTGGCATGATATATTCAAAACTCTGAAGGACAAAAACTTGCAGCCAAGAATACTCTATCCAGTGAAAATATCCTTCAAACATGATGGAGAAATAAAAACTTTCCCAGATAAACAAAAGTTAAGTGAGTTCATTGCCACAAGACCTCCCCTACAAGAAATGCCCAGGGAGACCCTCATACCTGAAAAATCAAAAAAAAGAAAAGGGGTTAAAAAACCCAGAGCAAAGGAGATAAGCAGAAAGACAAAATCAGAAAGTTGCAGTTCTCCATCAGAACAGGTTAGCAAATATTAAGTATAACATTAAAGATAAAAGAAAGGGAAACACCAAGAATAAATATAATCTTGTCATTTTAACCACAAACTCACAACACAAGAAGGAAGAAAAAAAAAATCTGACAATAACAACCTAGAAGGGGAAGAGGAAAGGAATGGAATGTCTTAATCTAAGGAAATAAGAGGCTATCAGAAAATGGACTATCTCATCTATGAGATGTTTTATACAAACCACTTGGTAACCACTAAACAAATAACAAGAATAAAGACACAAACTACAAATAAGAAGAAAGCCAATATAGAAATCTACCTACCTGAACTAGTAGTTCAAAAATCATGGGATGAGAAACAAACGAAATGCAAGAGAACTGGAAAACAAGTGATAAAATGGCAGCGTTAGGCTCCTACATTTCAATAATCACTCTAAATGTAAATGGATTGAACTCTCCAATCAAAAGACAGAGTGGCAGGATGGATTAAAGAACAAGACCCAACAATATGCTGCCTCCAGAAAATACACCTCAGCCCCAAAAACAAACACAGACTCAGAGTGAAGGGATGGAAGACAATACTGCTAGCTAATAATGAACATAAGAAAGCAGGTGTCGCCATACTTATATCAGACAAAGTAGACTTCAAAGCACAACAGATAAAGAAAGACAAAGAGGGGCAGTTTATAATGATAAAAGGGACACTCCACCAAGATGACATAACATTTATAAATATACATGCACCCAACACAGGAGCACCAAAATTTGTAGAACAACTATTAACAAAACTAAAAGGAGACATTAACAACAATACAATAATAGTAGGGGACCTCAACACCCCATGAACACCATTGATAGATAATCCAGACAGAAAGTCAACAAGGAAATTACAGAATTAAATGAAAAATTAGACCAAATGGACTTAATAGATATACATAGAACACTCGATCCAAAAACAGCAGGTTACACATTCTTCTCAAGTGTGCATGGAACATTCTCAAGGATAGACCATATCTTGGGAAACAAAGCAACCCTCAATAAATTCAAGAGGGTGGAAATAATATCAAGCATCTTTTCTGATCATAATGCTATGAAACTAGAAATCAACTACAAGAATAAAGCTGGGAAAGGGGAGAAAATGTGGAGACTAAACAACATGCTACTGAACAAACAATGGATTACTGAATAAGTTAAAGAAGAAATCAAATATTATTGGGAGACAAATGAAAATGAAAACACGCCATACCAACTCATATGGGACGCAGAAAAAGCGGTCCTAAGAGGGAAATTCATTGCAATACAGGCTCATCTCAGTAAACAAGAAAAATCTCAGATAAGCAATCTCAAACAATACCTAACAGAATTAGAAAAAGAAAAACAAACACAGCCCAAAGTCAGTAGAAGGAGGGAAACAATAAAAATTAAAGCAAAAATAAACGATATTGAAACAAAAAAGACAGTAGAAAGGAGCAAAGAAACAAAGAGTTCATTCTTTGAAAAAATAAACAAAATTGACAAACCCTTAGCCAGACTCACTATGAAAAAAAGAGAGAAGACTCAAATAAATAAAATCAGAAATGAGAGAGGAGAAATCACAATGGATACTGTCGGTGTCACAATCCAATGTACACATCAGGATAGATGCAGAGAGGGCTGATGGCCACTCTGAGTTTATTATAACCAGCATTTCAATATATACATATCTTACATCTGTTAAACATACACAGGTGTTCTGGATGAAGTAATTAGCGAATGCCAAGAATTCTTAATGATTTCTCAAGGAGCCCTCCCTCGGCCTCTGTTTTGATATTATCATGTTTTTGCTGTGCTTGTATATTTTTATCTCAGAGCAGGCAAGCCTCCTAGGCAATGGCCCCTCTTGCTCCCGATATTGATATCGTGTCTCCATCTGTGCCCCCAGGCAACCGTGCCTGGCTTACAGTGCCTCCCCCTGGAGGTCTTACCTGTCATTGGCTGACCAGCCTTCTCACCTCTGGGTCACAGTTTGTTGGCAAGCCTTTTCCAGTGATTATTAACCCTTCCTGCATCAGGGCAGCTACAGATACCACAGAAATACAGAGGATCATAAAAGAATACTATGAAAAACTATATGCCAACAAATTGGACAACCTAGAAGAAATGGATAAATTCTTAGACTCTTACAACCTCCCAAAACTGAAGCAGGGAGAAACAGAGAATCTGAATAGACCAATCACAAGTAAAGAAATCGAAACAGTAATCAAAAACCTCCCCAAAAATAAAAGTCCAGGACCAGACGGCTTCTCTGGAGAGTTCTACCAAACATTCAAAGAAGATTTAATACCTATCCTTCTCAAACTATTCCAGAAAATTGAGGTAGATGGAGCACTCCCTAACACATTCTATGAACCCAACATCACCCTGATCCCAAAACCTGACAAGGACAACACAAAGAAGGAAAACTACAGGCCAATATCACTGATGAACATAGATGCAAAAATCCTCAACAAAATTTTGGCAAACTGAATACAGCAATACATTAAAAAGATTATACACCATGATCAAGTGGGATTTATCCCAGGGATACAGGGATGGTTCAACATCTGCAAGTCAATCAACGTGACACACTACATTAACAAAATGAGAAACAAAAACCACATGATCATTTCAATAGATGCAGAGAAAGCATTCGACAAGATCCAACATCCATTTATGCTAAAAACTCTCAATAAAATGGTTATAGAAGGAAAGTACTTCAACACAATAAAGGCCATATATGACAAACCCACAGCCAACATCATACTCAATGGGAAAAAACTGAAAGCCATCCCTCTGAGAACAGGAACAAGACAAGGGTGCCCACTCTCACCACTCTTATTCAACATAGTACTTCAGGTTTTGGGCAGAGCAATTCAGCAGGAAAAAAGAAATAAAAGGAATCCAAATAGGCAATAAAGAAGTGAAACTCTCACTGTTTGCAGATGACATGATCTTATATATAGAAAACTCAAAAAAAAAATCCATAGGAAAACTATTAGAAATAATCAACAGCTACAGCAAAGTTGCAGGGTACAAAATCAACATATATAAATCAGTAGCATTTCTGTACTCTAACAACGAACTAACAGAAAAAGAACTCAAGAACTCAATCCCATTCACAATTGCAACAAAAAGAATAAAATACCTCAGGGTGAATTTAACCAAGGAAGTGAAAGACCTATACAATGAAAACTGCAAGACTTTCCTGAAAGAAATTGATGACGACATAAAGAGATGTAAAGACATTCCATGCACATGGATTGGAAGAATAAACACAGTTAAAATGTCCGTACTACCTAAAGCAATCTACAGATTCAATGCTATCCCAATCAGAATCCCAATGACATTCTTTACAGAAATTGAACAAAGAATCCTAAAATTCATATGGGGCAAGAAAAGACCCCAAATTGCTAAAGCAAACCTGAGTAAGAAGAACAAAGCTGGAGACATCAGAATCCCTGACTTCAAAGCATACTACAAAGCTACAGTAATCAAAACAGCATGGTAGTGGTACAAAAACAGGTGCACAGATCAATGGAACAGAATTGAAAGCCCAAAAATAAAACCACACATCTATGGACAGCTAATCTTCAACAAAGGAGCTGAGGGCCTACAATGGAGAAAGGAAAGTCTCTTCAACAAATGGTGCCGGGAAAACTGGAAAGCCATATGTAAAAGAATGAAAATTGACCATTCTTTTTCACCATTCACAAAAGTAAACTCCAAATGGATCAAAGACCTAAAGATTAGACCTGAAACAATAAGTCTTCTAGAAGAGAATATAGGCAGTACACCCTTTGACATCAGTATCAAAAGGATCTTTTCAGACACCATAACTCCTCCGATGAGGGAAACAATAGAAACAATAAACAAATGGGACTTCATCAGACTAAAGGGCTTCTTCAAGGCAAGGGAAAACAGGATTGAAACAAAAAAACAATGCACTAATTGGGAAAAAATATTTACAAATTATTTCTCTGACAAAGGGCTAATCTCCATAATATATAAAGAACTCACACGGCTCAACAACAAAAAATCAAACAACCCAATCAAAAAATGGGCAAGGGACATGAACAGACATTTCTCCAAAGAAGATATACGGATGGTCAATAGACACATGAAAAGATGCTCATCATGGCTGATCATCAGGGAAATGCAAATCAAAACTACACTAAGATATCACCTTACACTTGTTAGAACGGCAAAAGTATCCAAAACCAAAAGTGACAAATGTTGGAGAGATTGTGGAGAAAAAGGAACCCTCATACACTGTTGATGGGAATGCAAACTGGTGCAGCCACTATGGAAAACAGTATGGAGATTTCTCAAGAAATTAAAAATTGCAATGCCTTATGACCCAGCCATCCCACTACTGGGTACCTATCCAAAGAACTTGAAATCAGGAATTCCAAAAGTCCCATGCACCCCTATGTTCATTGCAGCATTATTTACAATAGCCAACACATGGAAGCAACCTAAATGCCCATCAACTGATGATTGGATAAAGAAGATATGGTATATATATACAATGGAATACTACTCAGCCATAAAAAATGATAATGTCATCCCATTCACAACAACATGGATGGACTTTGAGGGTATTATGTTAAGTGAAATAAGCCAGATAGAGAAAGACGAACTCTGCATCACTCCACTCATAGGTGGAAGTTAAACATATAGACAAAGAGAACTGATTGGTGGTTACCAGGGGAAAGGGGGGTTGGGGGAAGGGCACAAAGGGTAAAGTAGTGCACCTACAAAATGACTAACAATAATGTACAACTGAAATTTCACAAGGTTGTAAACTATCATAACCTTAATAAAAAGTTAAAAAGAAAAAAAAAAAGACCCAACTATATGCTGCCTTCAGGAGACTCATCTCAGCTCTAAAGACAAGCATAGGCTCAAAGTGAAGGTGTGGAAGATGATACTCCAAGCAAATGGTAGCCACAAGAAAGCAGGTGTAGCCATGCTAATATAAGACAAAATAGACTTCAAGCCTAAAAAGGTAACAAGAGACAAAGATGGACATTATATAATGATAAAGGGAACAATCCATCAAGAAGATATAACAGTTATTAACATATATGCACCAACATAGGAGCTCAAAAATATACAAAGCAATTATTAACAGACTTAAACAGAGAAATTGACAGCAACACAATAATAATAGAGGACTTTAACACCCCACTTACATCAAAGGATAGATCATCCAGACAGAAAGTCAACAAGGAAACGCTGGCCTTAAATGACACATTAGACCAGATGGACTTAATAGATTTATACAGAACATTCCATCCAAACCAGCAGAATACACATTCTTCTCAAGTATACATGGTACATTCTCCAGGATAAACACATGTTCGGCTAGAAAACAAGTCTCAATAAACTTAAGAAGATTGAAATCATATCAAGCATCTTTTCTAACCATGACAGCATGACCTAGAAATCAACTACAAGATAAAAGCTGAAATAATAAATGACATGCTTCTGAACAACTATTGGGTTAATGAACAAATCAAAGGAGAAATCAAAAAATTACCTGGAGACAAATGAAAATGAAAATATGACATACCAAAAGGTATGGGATTCAGCAAAAGTGGAAGTTTAAACTAAGATGGAAGTTTGTAGCAATACAGGCCTCCCTTAAGAAAAAAAAAACTGAAATAAATAATCTAACCTTACACTTAAAGGAACTAAAAAAAAAAAAAAAAAAAAAGGAAGAACAAACAAAACCCAAAGTCCTTAGAAGGAAGGAAATAATAAAAATCAGAGCAGAAATAAATGAAATCGAGACTAAAAAGACAACAGAAAAGATCAATGAAACTAAGAGCTGGTTGGTTCTTTGAAAAGATAAACAAAAATGACAAACCCTTAGGTAGACTTACTAAGAAAAAAAGAGAGAAGGCTCAAATAAATAAAACCAGAAATGAAAGAGAAGTTACAACAAATACCATGGAACTACAAAGGATCATAAGAGACTATTACAAACAGCTATATGCCAACAAATTAGACAACCGAGAAGAAACTGATAAATTCTTAGAATTATATTATATAGGCTTCCAAGACTGAATCATAAAGAAATAGAAAATTTGAATAGTTCACTAGTAAGGAGATTAAAACAGTAATCAAAAACCTCCCAAAAAATAAAAGTCCAGGACCAGATGGCTTCCCTGGTGAATTCTACCAAACATTCAAAGAAGACTTAATGCCTATCCTTCTCAAACTGTTCCAAAAAGTTGAAGAGGAGGAGAGGCTTCCTAACTCATTCTATGCAGTCAACATTATCCTGATACCAAAACCAGACAAGGACAACACAAACAAAGAAAATTACAGGCCAGTATCACTGATGAACATCGATGCAAAAATCCTCAACAAAATACTAGCAAATCGAATACAACAATACATTAAAAAGATCATACATCATGAGCAAGTGGGTTTTATTCCAGGGATGCAGGGATGGTTCAACATCCACAAAGCAATGTGATACACCACATTAACAAAATGAAGAATAAAAATCACATGATCATCTCCATAGATGCAGAGAAAGCACTTGATAAGATATAGCATCCATTTATGATAAAAACTCTAAACAAAATGGGTATAGAAGGAAAACACTTCAACATAATAAAGGCCATATATGACAAACCCACAGCTAATATCATTCTCAATGCAGAAAAACTGAAAGCTAGCCCCCTAATAACAGGAACCAGACAAGGATGCCCACTTTCACCACTCTTATGTAACACAGCATTGAAAGGCCTAGCCAGAGCAATCAGGCAAGAAAAAGAAATAAAAGGCATCCATATTGGAAAAGAAGTGAAACTGTCACTCTTTGCAGATGACATGATTTTATACGTTTAAAACTCTAAAGAATCCACCACAAAACTTTCTGAAATAATAAATGTATACAATAAAGTTGCAGGATACAAAATCAACATACAAAAATCAGTTACATTTCTATACACTAACAACGAAGCAGCAGAAAAAGAAATTAAGAACACAATCCCATTTACAATTGCAACAAAAAGAATAAAATACCTAGGAATAAACTTAACCAAAGAGGTGAAAGATCTGTACACTGAAAACTATAAAACATTGTTGAAGGAAATTGAAGAAGACACTAGGAAATGGAAAGATATTTCATGCTCTTGGATTGGAAGAATCAACATCGTTAAAATGTCCATACTTCCTAAAGCAATCTTTAGATTCAACACAATCTCTGTCAAAGTGCCAATGACATTTTTCACAGAAATAGAACATAGAATCCTAAAATTTATATGGAACAAGAAATGACCCCAAATAGCCAAGGGCATGTGGAGTAAAAAGAACAAAGTTGGACATATCACACTCCCTGATTTCAAACTATATTACAAAGCTATAGTAACCAAAACAGCATGGTACTGGCACAAAAACAGACACACAGATCAATGCCACAGAATCAAGAGCCCAGAAATAAACCCACACATATATAGACATCTAATTTTCAACAGGGGAGCCAAGAGCATGCAATGGAGAAAGAAGAGTCTCTTCAATAAATGGTGTTGGGAAAACTGGACAGCCACATGCAAAAGAATGAAAGTAGACCATTATCTTATACCATACACAAAAATCAACTCAAAATGGATTAGACTTGTATGTAAGACCTGAAACCATGAAACTTCTAGAAGAAAACATAGGCAGTATGCTCTTTGACATCAGTCTTAGCAGCATATTTTCAAATACCATGTCTGACCAAGCATGGGAAACAAAAGAAGAAATAAACAAATGGGACTACATTAAACTAAAAAGCTTTTGCACAGCAAAGGAAACCATCAACAAAACAAAAAGACAACCTAACAATTGGGAGAAGATATTTGCAAACCATATGTCAGATAAGGGGTTAATATACAAAATATACAAAGAACTCATACATCTCAACAACAAAAAAAACCAACCAACCAACTAAAAAATGGGCAAAGGATCTGAACAGAGATTTCTCCAAAGAAGACATGCAGATGGCCAAAAGGCACATGAAAAGATGTTCAGTGTCATTAGCTATCAGGGAAATGCAAATCAAAATGACAATGAGATATCACCTCACTCTGGTCAGAATGGCTATAATTAACAGGACAGGAAACAACAAGTGTTGGAGAGGATATGGAGAGAAGGGAACCCTTGTACACTACTGCTGGTGGGAGTGCAAACCAGTTGCAGCCACTGTGGAAAACAGTATGGAGTTTCCTCAGAAAATTAAGAATAGATCTACCATTTGATCCAGCTATTCCACTGCTGGGTATTTAACCAATGTACATGAAAACACAAATGCATAAAGATACATGCACCCCTATGTTCATTGCAGGCTTATTCACAATAGCCAAGACTTGGAAACAACCCAGGTGCCCATCAAGGGACAAATGGATAAAGAAGATGTGGTATACATCCATAATGGAATACTACTCAGCCATGAGAAATGATGAAATCTGGCCATTTGTGACAACATGGATGGACCTTGATGGTATTGCGCTATGTGAAATAAATCAGATGGAGAAAGTCAAATACCATATGATCTCACTCATAAGTAGAAGATAAAAATGACAACAAACAAACACATAGAGACAGAGATTGGATTGGTGGTTACCAGAGGGGAAGGGGAGAGGGAGGAGGGTGAAAGGGGTGATTAGGCACATGTGTGTGGTGATGGATTATAATTAGTCTTCGGGTGGTAAACATGATGTAATCTACACAGAATTAAAAATATATTACAATGTATACCTGAAAATTTTGTAATGTTATGATCCAATATTACTGCAATTAAAAAAAAAAAAAGAAAACAGGATGATGCCAGATAAATCACCAAGGAAATAAAGAGACATAGAACAAGAAGTAGAAATAAATGATGAACAACAATTAAAAAATTCAACTTCAGTCGTAATAATAGAAATGCAAATTTTTTTATATGAGACAACTTCTTTTAACCTTCACATTAGTAAATATTTTTAACGTAAAAATTCTAGTCATACAAGGGAGTGGTGAGACATTATTGAGGGAGTGAGAAAATGATACAACTTTTTTTTTTGAAGGGTTGGGATTTTTTTGTTTTTTCTTTTTTTGCAGGGGATGATTCGCCCTTCCCTAACATCTGTTGCCAATCCTCCTCCTCTTTTCTCCCTGACAAAGCGGTACATAGTTGTGTATAGTTGTAAGTTCGGTTCTTCTATGTGAGCCACTGCCACAGCATGGCTACTGACAGACAAGTAGTGTGATTCCACGCCGAAGAACTGAACCCAGGCCACTGAAGCAGAGCACACAGAACTTTAACCGGTAGACCCTCCTGGCTGGCTCTTGATACAACTTTCTATTAAGCAATTTGCAATATGATCAAAAGTCCTTAAACCTTCTAAGAATCTAGGATTCTTTGAACTTTGAAAAATCAAGACTGAAGAAACAATCCAAAGTGGAAAAATTTCGTCCACATAAATATTAATCACAATGTTATTTGTAACCATGTAAAAAAGGGAAATATTAAACAAGAAACTGGTTAAGTAAATTCTAGCATATCAACAGACTAGAGCGTTTTGTAGCCATAAATAGGTAGGTAGGTAAGTAGATGCAAAATTGCATAGAAAGTATACTACCTTTGTAAAATTAAGTACACACAAACACACACACAAAGAGGCTACAAGGAAGTAAATATGTTACATATGCTTCCTTCTAGGTTAAGGGATAGAGAGACTGTTATTCTCTTCTTTATATGTTTCTGTATTTCCACATTTTCTGCAGCGAGTACATATTACTTTCATAATCCAGCAAAACAAAAATAACAAAAATTGATAGATTCTAATATACAGCTAAACTGACTCTGTAGAAATAATCAAGACTAATGGAGCCCGGTATTGACTTCTGTGTTGAAAAAGGCCTGTGGGCTATGAATGTGGATGAATCCTGGAGCCCAGGAATGTGACCAATGAATGTCTTGTACTGCTTGTTGGCACCGTGAGGGCTCAGGAATGCTGGAGAGGAGTGAGGGGATGTGGCCGAGGTGCTGTGTGGGGCCTAGAAACCACAGCGAGTGGGAAAGAGAGCACTGGGAAGCACTGAAGGGACCCCAAGGGCCCTGGAAACAGGGAACCTGAAATTACAGATGGGGATATAAGATACAGACCAGTAGATTTAGGAAACATGAGCTTAAAACATCCCACAGTTTCTAGAATATTGGAAGTGAGAAGTCAAATGAGCTAGAGATGAGGCCTCCGGGCCACCATGTTGCAAGCCTGTTTCAAAGTGAAAACACGGTATTCCAGGAAATCCCTTAAAAGTGATGATGCCCAGCTCTGAAAATAAGAATAGTCACAAGAAAGGGAGCCTGGAGAAGAGGGGGCTTTGAGAAGCCTTTCAAAAAAGAAGAGAGAGAGGAGCAAAAAGACCTCCATGTGCCAGGGAAACTTGGGAAAATCAATGGCCTTTGCTCAGAGCTCTATGTTCCTACACGTGATACTGGCATTAAAATGAGCTTTAAAGCACAAGAAAGTGGATTCGTTAGAATTAAGTTCACTACGAGTGACAGGAACCCCCAAAATAACAATGATTAGAACAATAACTTACAAGTTTGTCTTTATCTAGAGTATAAGCCAAGGGGCAAGCAGTTGAGCACTGGGTAGCCTATGCACAGTATCAGAGATCCAGGCTCCCTCTACCTTATTGTTTTGCCATGCATTAACTCCATTCTCAATGCCACCTCAACTTCTGGGATCGCTCATCTACATCCAGTCATCTTGTCTCCATGATGGTCAGCAGTGGAAGAGGAAAAGGGCAAAGAAAGAATGGCAAGGGACATTTCCAGATGCCCCTGCTACCTGACACTTCTGCTTATATCCCATTGGCCAGAACTTAGTCACAGGGTCACACCTAGAAGCAAGAGAAGCTGGTAAATGTAGGGTTTATTCCAGGTAGCCAAGTGTCCAGCTCAACATTCTACTACTATGGAAGATGGGGAAGAGGGTACTGGGAGATAAATAACAGTTTCTTCCAAAGACAGATTTCAATAAATGAGGTAAGAGGGAGAGAACATCCAAAGGAGGGAACACTTTGTGCAAAGTCAAAGAAGGGTGAAGAGCATCATGTGTTCAGGAAATAGTGAATACCATCCACCAGCTGGGGGCTGCCGATTCAGCCACATGTATCTTTAGGTTTAGCATGAAATGCATGTTTGTCTTATGGGGGATGGGTGAGGAGACAATGATACAATGTCTTATATGATTTTTCTAGTCTCCTTACTTTTTATATTTGGTGCAATTTGCATCAGTTAACATGCTCATGGTGTGTTGGTAGTTTGTTTTTTAAAGCAGTTACTGTTCCAAGTTTGTTCTCATCTCTAGAGAATTATTAAAATGACTCAAACATCCGCAAGGATGTGAACTTCAGACTGCTGTGTATATTCTCACCCTGGATTTAAAAAGCATAGGTGTGCCAATGCTAGCTACCCACAACCAGAGAGATCTGAGCCAACTTGCTTTGCCCAAATTGGCAATTTTTGTCCTCTGCAATACTGCATCTGAGAATACAAGTAAAACAGGCATATGACATTCAAAGGTGAGACAGTTGAAGAGTCATTACAGCATGCCAGATGATTATGTCCCACAGAGCCAGAAAAACAGCATTTTGTGCAAAGTATGATTGCTTCATGGCTTCATTTCCAGCAAACTTGATTTGAAACAGGAGAGATCTTTCCCTTAAACCCTGTCCTCTTAGCCCTGATTCCAGAAAATAAACATGACGACATTTATCTGGCCCTTGGGTGGGTCTCAAAAATTTTGGACAAATGCCTCCATATGTTGCTGCAATTGAATGTCTTGAGGAAAATGTGGTCAGTGATGGAGTGACAGGAAATGCAGCCCATTTGAGTATCCAGGGTCAAGTGTTCTTATCCATAAAGTGCAGCATCAAGGTGAGCTTGTGCTCACTGTAGAAGAGACTTGGTGATGGGAACACACTTGTCTCTGAAGAAACTACGAGACAGGCTGCACAATAGCCATCTTTGCAGCGATATTCAGTGTAGAGATCCTGGAGCAAACGCTACCTTTGGGGAAAGCCTTTGGCGGAGGAGGACATGGCCAAACAGCTGGAATGAGTTACCTACTACACAGAAACTGGCCCTGGCCTTGTTCACACTGCAGACATCTTTATGCCCCCAGTTTAAGAAGCGTTGTCTACAGGGAATATAATTACCATTTCTCATTGCTGTGTTCTGGCATTTTCTTACAGCAAATGAGTTTGGTGCATTAAAATTTTTGCTCTGGAAACAGCTGGCTCAGCTCAAATAGCTTGAAGAAAAATGAAAGCCCTGCTTACCCCTTTACAAGTTTCATGTTTGGGCATGAAATCATGCGATCGAATCCTTAACAGCCCTGGAACTTTTCTTGGGACAAAATGCTTCGTATAGTGCTCTTAGTCTTCCCTTTGTAATTACAAAGTAGAGGAAATTAAGAATCATCTTCTTTTGAGCATTTCAAAAGACATGACTTATATGACCTTCTGTCACTTGTGCACCGGCTGCAACATTTTTGCCACATCCAGACCCCCAGATATGTGTTTAATTGACAAAAGCCGTGAGCAGAGCAGTGTGGTAATATGTCACCACTTGAATTTCTAAAGAAATAAACAAAAACCTATATCATGGCTTACAGACAACTGCACTCCATCTAAGTGTTTCACATGGGATTACACTATTAAAGAACACATTTGCTAGCTGGAGTCAGTCTGGGGTGGCAGGGAGGCGATTTAAGAAACATCATTTTTCCACCCGCATGAAGGTGAGGCTACTGATGATCTGGATGATCTGGAATCAAAGGACCCAGGCTGGAGTTAGGATCTGTCCTTCAAATATATATCAACTTCTCTGATCCATACCTTCCTGACGTAGATAAAATGGAGGTGGTGATAATACGTCAATGCTACTATTGTACTATTATTATATTATGCTTTAGAATAGTTGTTAGAATTAACAGAGCATTTTATAACTTTTTGAGAGATGTTTAACAAATGAATGAATCATATGTGCTTTCTGTTGGTTAGATTCTCCCCCCAGTGGTAGGGAGGGGTCTATCTAGACCACCTGTTACTTGCTTCTAACACCTGGGGCAAAACCTCCTGCACTTAAGAGGAGACGAGTTGAGATCCATGGCATCATTTGAGGCAAATGAGCAGCTTTTCCTCTGCCCCACATGGAGCTTTAACTCCAGACCTTGGCACATCCACTAAAGAACTGAGCTAACCCTATCATCAAGTGGACAAGAGATAACAGGTGCTAGTGAGGACGTGGTGAAAAGGGAACCCATATACACTCTTGGTAGGAAGGAAAATTGGTCCAACCACTATGGAGAACACTACGGAGGTTCCCCAAAAAATTAAAAATAGATCTATGATACAATCCAGCAATTCCTCTTCTGGGTATATACCCAAAGGAAATGAAAACAGATTTCAATTAGAAATATGCACTCTCATGTTTATGGCAGTATTATTCACCATAGCCAAGATATAGAAACAACCCAAATGCCCAACAGTGAATAAATGGATAAAAAAGATGTGGTACATATACACAATGGAATATTATTCAGCCATGAGAAAGGAGGATATCCTGCCATTTGTGACAGTATGGGTGGACCTTGAGGACATTATGCTAAGTGAGATAAGTCAGATAGAAAAAGACAAGTACTGCATGATATCACTTACATGAGGAATCTAAAACAGTTAAACCTATAAAAAACAGAGTAAAATGGTGGTTATCAGGAGATGGGAGGAGGATAAGAGTGATGGTTTTTAAGGGTACAAACTTATAACGTGTAGTAAATAAGCCATAGAGATCTATTGCACAGTATATTGAATACAGACAATAATATGTAATGTGACAAATATTGCTACATCAGCAATCATAACATGACATATAAATCCATCAAAGTAACATGCTATACATCTTAAACTTACATAATGTTACATGCCAAATTTATTCAATCAAAAAAAAAATAACTGAGCCAACCAGCCCAGACCACAGTTAAGCTGGTATTTTTGACCCTCTGAAAACATAACCTTTTGGAGATGAATATGCTCAAGTTCACAGAAATTGGAATATGAGTTGGCTAAAAAAATGTTTATAATCTGGCCAAATATATTTTTGGTGAGAATCTAGGGGAAAAAAAAAGCCTGTGTAGTAAGTAAGGGAAAGGAGGTGAGTCCAAAGCTTGTCTTGGGCTGACTGCGTGACTTGAATAGAATAGTTTTCCTGAGTTGCTGCAATTTGTGGGCTGGTTTGCATGGACCTCAGCAAATCAGACTATTGGCATATTTTTGTTAAATCTATCTTAGCTTTCCGGAGAGCGAACCATTAGGAAAGGCCATTTCCCCGTTTTGTTAGTTTGATTCATGCTCCAAGCTCCTCTAAACCATTAGAGAATGAAAACGTTCATTAACACTATTCTCTCTTTGCAGATCTCCTTTCTGGTGGGCGAGGGTCTATTCCTGCCTTTACTTCAAGGAGAACTTAAGTAAAAAGACCACACAAGGAGCAACACGAAAAAAATGTGGCAGCAAAAGTCATATGACTAGACATTATTTAGTTATTTAAGTTTTATTTTTGGAGCAAAATTTTCAGCAATATATCTTGTTTTCACTTAGGGGCAATAGGAAAGAGATGACAATCTTCAGTCATCCATGAACCAGCTTCAAAATTTCTGCCATATCTGGGACCTCCAGATATATGTTTAATAGAAAAAAAGCAATGTGCAAAACAGCTTGAATAATATGCTACCAGTTAAGTTAAAAAAAAAAAAACTACATATAAAACACACACACACTGCTATGAACATAATATATCCCTGAAAATATCAGTAAGAAACTGTTGACTGTCGTTGTCTTTGTGGAAAATTTGGGTGACTAAAAGACAAGAGTATACCTTTTTGTACTTTTTGAATATTGTACCATTTGTATACACTATCTGGTCACTAAAATAAATAAAACAGCTTTACTGAGATATAACATTATGGTAGTTTCAGGTATACAACATAATGATTCTATATATATGTATATATTGCAAAATGATCACCAAAATAAGTCTACTTAACATCCATCACCACACATAGTTATAATTTTTTTTCTTGTGATGAGAACTTTCAAGATCTACTCTCTCAGTAACTTTCAAAAATACAATACAGTATTGTTAACCATAGTCACCATGCTGTATATTATATCCCCAGGACTTATTTATTTTATAACTGGAAGTTTATACCTTTTGACCTCTTTCATCCATTTCCCCCACCCCTACGCCCTTGCCTCTGGCAACTACCAATCTGTTCACTGTAGCTATGAGTTTGGTTTTTGTTTTGTTTTTTTTTAGATCCACATATCAGTGAGATCTTATGGTATTTGTCTTTCTCTGTCTGACTTACTTCACTTAAACAACCTCAAGGTCCATCTATGTTGTCACAAATGGCAGGATTCCTTATTCTTTATGGCTGAATAATATTCCATTGTACACATATTTTATATACCACATCGTTTTTATCCATTTATCCATTGATGGACACTTAGGTTGTTTCCATGTCTTGGCTATTGTAAATAATGCTGCAATGAACATGGGGTTGCAGATATCTTTCCAAGTTAGTGTTTTTGTTTCCTTTATATAAATACCCAGAAGTGGAATCATTGGATCCTATGGTAGTTCTATTTTTAATTTTTTGAGGAACCTCCATTCTGCTTTCCATAGTGGCTACACCAATTTACATTCCCAGCAACAGTGCATAAGAGTTCTCTTTTCTCCACATCCTCGCCAGCACTTGTTATTTCTTGTCTTTTTTGTAATAGCCATTCTAAGATATGTAAAGTGACATCTCATTGTGGTTTTGATTTGTACCTCCCTGATTATTAGTGATAATGAGCACATTTTCATGTATCTGTTGGCCATTTGTATGTATTCTTTGGAAAAATGTCTATTTAGATCCTCTATGTTCGCTTTTTTTTTGTTGGTGGTGGTGAGGAAGATTGACCCTGAGCTAACATCTGTGCCAGTCTTCCTCTATTATGTATGTGGGACGCTGCTACAGCATGACTTGATGAGTGGTGGGTAGGTCCGTTCCTGGGATCCGAAGTCAAGAACCCAGGGCTGATGAAGCAGAGCACACGAAGCTAACCACTACACCACCAGGCCAACTCTTGTCTGTCTATTTTTTAATCAGATTTTTTGTTCTTTTGTTATTGAGTTGTATGAGGTCTTTACATGTTTCGGATATTAATCCTTTATCAGATATACAATTTAAAAATGTTTTCTCCCATTCAGTAGGTTGCCTTTTCATTTTGTCATTGTTTTCCTTTGCTGTGCAGAAGCTTTTTAACTTGATTTAGTCCCATTTGTTTATTTTTGCTTTTCTTGCCTTTGCTTTTGGTGTAAAGTCCAAAATATTATCGCCAAGACTGATGTCAAGAAGCTTACTGTCTGGGTTTTCTGGCTTCAGATCTTAGTTCAAGTCTTTAATCCATTTTAAGTTGATTTTTGTGTATGGTATAAGATGGTGATCCAGTTTCATCATTTGTATGTGGATTTACAGTTTTTCCAACACCATTTATTGAAGAGACTGTCCATTCCCCATTGCATATTCTTGGCTCCTTTGTTGTAAATTAATTGTCCATATATCCATGGGCTTATTTCTGGGCTCTCTATTTTGCTCCATTATTAAAAACTATTTTTTAATAAAAAGAAAATTTAACATCACCTCGACTAGAACATAACTGTGAAATAGAACTAATACACTGTTATCTGCGTCCTGCTCTAGATTTGTTGAAAGGGGAGATTTGCCAAGGTTAGAGACGTGTTAAAGACTAGAACCAGAGTCTTTCTCCTTTATGTACTCAGAAGTGTTGAAAAAGAAATTGATCACGAGAATGAGAAGACCAGCCAAAGACTGGGAGAAAATATGTGCAAAAAACACTTCTGATAAAGGGACTGTTATCCAAAATATACAAAGAACTCATAAAACTCAATAAGAAAATGAACAACTCAATTTAAAAATGGGCAAAAGGCCTGGGTACCTCACTAAAGAAGATATACGACGGCAAATAAGCATATTAAAAGATGCTCCACATCATATGTTATCAGGAAAATACAAATTAAAACAATAATGAGATACCACTACACATCTATTAGAATGGCCAAAATCCAAAACACTGACAACACAAAATGCTGGCAAGGATGTAGAGCAACAGAATCTCTCATTCATTGCTGGTGGAAATGCAAAATGGTACAGCCACTTTGGAAAACAGTTTGGTGGTTTCTTACAAAACCATACGTACTCTTACCATATGATCCAGCAATCACGCTCCTTGGTATTTTCCCAAATGAATTGAAAACTTATGTCTTGACAAAATCTGCATATGGATGTTTGTAGCAGCTTTTTTCATAATTGCCAAAACGTGGAAGCAATCAAGATGTCCTCCAGTAAGTGAATGGATAAATAAACTGTGGTACATCAAGACAAGGGAATATTATTCATCATTAAAAAGAAAGGAGCTATCAAGCCATGAAAAGACATGGAGGAAACTTAAATGCATATTGCTAAGTGAAATAAGCCAATCTGAAAAGGCTACATACCGTTCAATTCCAACTATATGACATTCTGGAAAAGGCAAAACTATGAAGACAGTAAAAAGATCAGTGGTTCATCTGTCAGTGGCCATGCTGTGGTGGCAGCTCACATGCAAAAAGAAAAATAATCAGTGGTTGCTGGGGGTTATGGGGGAGGAAGGGATGAACAGGCAGAGCACAGAAGATTTTGAGGGTAGTGAAACTACTCTGTAACTGTCTATAGTTATAACTATAACCATAACTATATATATAATATATATGAAAGTATGTCTATCTGAAACTATAACTACAAATATATGCCATTATATATTTTTCCAAACCCATAGTGTATACTATAGATGCTGGGTGATGTGTTAAAGTAAGCTCATTGACTGCAACAAATGTATCCCTCTGATGTGGGATGTTGAGAGTGGGGAAGGTTGTATGTGTGCACTGGTGGGGATGTATGGGAAGTCTTTGTACTTTCTGCTCAGTTTTGCTCCGAACATCAAACTTCTCTAAAAAATAAAGTTTATTAACTAAAAAAGAAATGGAAACATTTCTAACATTCTGAATTTACGACAATGCCATTAATACCATGTTCATGCCCTACTTAAAATCTTCACCCTTTGGGAAACTCTAGTATCACAGATGGGCATTCAACTTGGGAATCATGGTTTCCAGTCTTGGGTGCTCACCGTTTTCTAAATCTATTTAATCTATCTAGTGTTAATCTTTCTCATCCAGACTGAGATCCTTCTCATCCTTCTATTTCTCAAGGATTGAGTGGGATTAAATGAGATAAGACATATGAAAATACTTAGAAAATAATATACAAATAAAAGAAATTATTATGTCTAGAATATCTTACAGTAAATAGTTCAAATAGTTTATATGAAATAACATATTTTTGTCTCTTCAGGGATTTTGTTTCCTCTCTTGTATCTTGAAATAAGTATTTCCAGGAGTAGGCTGAGAATTGGGGGAAGTCAGAGATTAGAAAAAGTTATCCAAGTGTCACAATGAACTCAGAGAATGGAGTAAGTGGACATATTACATATCCCAGCAGAAACAAAACAAAGAAGGAGGCGAAACTTTAATAAGCAAGAATGGGAACTGTTTGGGTGGCTTGTGTGACAGGACACAGGAATGCCTTAAACCTGAAAGGGAAGGAGAGGAGGCAGTGAGTGCTTTAGCCAGACAGACATGAGGCCCAGGCTGCCATTCCATCCTGAGGCAGGATGCTGAGCTCCTCCTGGTCAGGCCTTTAGCTAAGCAGTGGAGAAATCCCGACTTAGAGCACTTATTCTTCTATCACAAATATAATTACATTGTGAGAACAAGTGCTCTGTAAGAGGCTGCATCTATATGACACCACAACACATCAGTCAACCATCTTAGACAAGGGAAACAACCAGTATGGTTATCTTTTTCTTGTGTTGTGTTTCATGAAATGTATAGGTATTCACTGGGAAGAATTCAGATATCCATGGGGAATAAGAACTAGAATATCTAGGCTGAATAAAGGTAAATGCTTATTTTACAGAAAAATATCTCAGAGCCTTTAACTAACACACTACCTATTTCCTAGAGGGATATAGGTAAGCAGTGTTCTCCTAACACCTGACTACGAGTTCTCTCTACTCCACACAATCCTACCTCTCCCTTATTTTTTTATGTAACATTTATTAACAACTATATTTTCAAAACTTTGAACTAAGCATATTGAGCAATGCAGGCAGGGACTGCCTTGGGCTATACTGCTCTGAATCCCCCACTGTGTATTCAATAAAGGGTGGAGGAATAGATGAATAATTTAGAGAAGCCAGAATTAGCTGCTTTTCTACAACTGTTCTCTTAAAGAATATAATCTTCAAGGCCCCTTCCAAAAGACTAAAAAACATAGATCTATTGTTTCGTAAACCGCTTTAAGCAATACCTATGCAAACACACACCCCACACAAACTCTCATTTTCTTCCAAAGAATGCACACACAGAGAGTGTCCCCTCCACAATTTTTTATGCCAGTGCTAAGAAGTGTATTATAAGAGTAAGTTAACCCAGAGAACACTTCACTGGGATCTTCAGACCCCATTATTTCTCAGCATAATTAAATTTTTATTAGACTAAATTGCGCTTTTTCTGGACATCTCAATAAATTTAGTACACAACCAACTTTTAATGCACCATTACATAAGACCCCAAAAGAAATTTAAAGAACACTATCCCTTACCAATATGTTCAAAATTCTCAATTTTATAGAAGAGTCCCCTCAGACATATGTTACTCACATTATCGTGGCGTGACTTTCAAGGTGCTTTTTTCCAAATAAGAAAAGGAAGGAATCAATAGAATTAGCACAAGAAGGCTTTTGGCTGGCAAGGAAGTGAAAGGTAAAAATGGAAAGACTTTAAATAAGAGGGATGTGGTTTTTGACAACCCAGACATATTGGCCCAAATTATGAAGCCAAGCAAAACGGAGAAAAATTCAGCTCTGAAACTACAACACTTTCTTTATGATGCTTGGGAAATAAGGACAATGGCCGAGATGCTGCAGTCTCCGAATTCGTTCACCACCCACCACATATCCATGCCCCCACCCCAGCCCTTCTCTCCTCCAAAAGGTTCCAACAAAGACAACCACCCCTCCCCTTGATATTCCTATCATGCCTTGGTCTGAGGGTTTCAGTATTTGAAGAAACAACAACTTAAAATTGACCTAGAATTAATGAGCAAGGAAGGCTGGAGTCTGACGAACACTCAAAGCATACCCAGCTTCAACCTGCCAGGGCATCATCAGGAAAATAGCACTATAGCTATGTTGGCAGAAAAGAGTGCTTTTCATTGCACGCAGGTGTGGAAATAAAAGCTCTAATTGTCTCACCAAATATGCTTCTCTTCAACAGCAAAGTTCAACCGGCCAAAACATTGCTGACAACTTTAAAATATGAGAATCAAAAATCAGCAGCAGCCTTCATTTATTGTGCAGAACAGTTGACTCTCCATCCTTCATTTGTTGCTAAGTCCAAGGTGAAGCCAATGCAACTCCTTGTAAAGCCAAAATATTTAATTGGATAACTGGTTTTATGTGTGTGTGTGTAAAATAGTGGAAATAACTAGATTTACCTGTCTTTTTCCTATGAATGATTAGCTGGTGGGTAGATAGGTTTCCACAATATTCAATGATTACCCCCGTTACTGGATTACCACATTGTATTGAAATCTACGTGTTCTCCACACAACAAACTTCTTAAGAGAAAGGATCACCTCTTAGTTTCCCCTTGTATCCTCCAAGTACACAGCACAATGCTGGGCATGTAATAGGGTCTTGGAAAGTATTTGTTGACCTAAACTGAACTGACCTAAACTTGTTCTTGAAACAGGTAAGTGGAGACCACTGCAGATATATGCATCCTGAGGCTCCTTCCAGACAAAGATTGTTCCCTGTGTGACACAAAGTACAAGTGATAGGAAATCACAGCTTAGCCTGTTCCATGAGACAATTTGTGACTTCCAAGTTCTCGGATCCACCCAGTAGGCGTCAAGCCTTTAGAGCTCTCTTACAGAAAAAGGCACTCTCAGATTCCACCCCACTATACAGACCCACCACATCATCACTGACTCCTGCCAATTGTTGGCTTTTCTCTAAAGGTAAATTTTACAAAAGAGATTGGGACAAATGTGCTACCCCTGCAACCAGTGAAACTGAGCTTGCTGAGCTCTGGCTCATTTCCACATCTGTTCCAAAGGTTTGCTGAATGAACTCACACACTAGTGAGTTGAAAAGGAGAGCAATTGCGCTTGCAAAACATTTAGTCCTCTTTAGAGGGGAGAAGCTCCTTTTTAAGGGTCAGCATTTTAGAGGTAGATTTTTATATAGTTTGGTACAATTCAGTAATGTTCCAGACAGGAGGATGTTTATCCAATCCCAAAGTTGGTATTTTTAAGATAAATGCACCTTTTTACCATTTATGGCAACGTTTCTAAAACTCAAGAAATGAACAGATTCCCTGTAAAGAAAAAACACATTTCCCCTTAAGCCCCTGGTGTTAATTTTATTTGAATGTTGCTCAAATCTGTACAAACTTAAACTTATAGATATAAAAGCCCTTATGCTCATAGTTCTTAGACAACTAAACAAGTTTTAAATTAAATATAGACAAAACTTTGAGCCAATACATTTTTAATTAGCAAGCTCAATTTGATATGATGGATGATGATGGGTTGCTGAGAGTTAATCACTACTTGAAATCTGAACCCGGAATCCGTATCTACGGTATGGGTCCTTTTGGGTTTGGCAGGCTTAAAAGAATAGATGCCATTGAATGACTCACTTCCTTCAATCGGATTACTGCAAAACCTTCATTTACAAAATGTGTATCTGCATCATTTACATATTAAATTGGCTTCTATTATTTTCTTATTAGCTCAAGATAATTAAAGAAGTACTACTTGGCACAAAAGATACCGGAAACATAAGCGCAAACATGGGCACTAAATTCATCCAAATGATCTATGTACCTTTCAGGATTTCTTTTAGTTGCGAATAAAAGAAAATCTAACTCCAGCTGGGCCATAGCTGAAAGAATCCCTGGCAAACACACTCCGTTGGCTCTGACGGGTTATGTGCTCATCCCCAAGGCCTATTAAACGGGATGTGCTGATCACGATCAGAGCTAATGCCAGGAGCCACGGATGGGATTACTCTCACCCAAGCTCTGTGTAAGCCTGGAAAGGAGAGAGAAGTGGTTTCTACAGGAAATGGGTGGTACTGTTACCAAGAAAGAATGGGAATAGACGTGCCAAACAACCAAAAATCAATGTTCCCTACAATCTAGAATACGTTTGTATTAACTTTTTAGATTACTATTAAAATATGAACACAACATTTAAAAATTATTGTAAAGAACTCTCAGACCCGGCAAAAATGGTGTTTCGTGTTTCCTATTTGGAAATACTGACTTAGGGGCCATAGGCTAAGAAAAGAGTGAAAAGAATCTCAAACTTGACCTTAAAAGTTCTAATTATTGTAAAGAACTCTCAGATCCTGCAAAAGTGGTCCTTAGACACCCAGCATTTCTCAGACTCGGTTTGAGAAACACTGACTTAGGGGGCCAAAGTCTAACAAAGGGGCAAAAAGAAACTTAAAACTTGACCTCAAAAGTTCAAGAAAGCAAGTCCAGAGAAGCAGATGTAATCTGACCAACCAAATACCTAACTACATCTAGGAGCCTGCAGGAGGAAGCCATTACTGTCTTTTAGATAAGCTCATCTTGCAATTTATACAATTAAAAATAGACTTTCATCTCTATCTTATCACCTCACAGGACATAGATTCTCACCAAATTTGGAGTTCACATTGGGACGGTCAGACTTGAATTACAGGCAACATGGCATTGATGAAATCTACCTTGGGAGGTGCATCAAATAGAACACAGTCTGTTCAGAGAAATGGGACAGAGGTCATGTGACTGATGCAATGGATCAAGAAAACAAAGAGAAGTTTCAAATTGAGCCTGAAATCAAAGGTTAACAGAGCACATACTCTGTATAACAGGTGGCAATTTACCCTGAGCACTTCTCTACTGGATAACACCCTGAAGCACAGCCCCACCCATGGTGGCAGCAGCGGTCTATTTATTCAACAATGGCCCATGATTCTCTTGAAGAACACAGAGAGGCCAGGTGGCTTGTGACAAGAAACAACGTGGCCTCAGTGAGAATACTCATGGCTTTCTCCCAGGTAGGTGAGTTACCCTGGGCAAGTGTGCACACCAGGACAGAGCTGGGGTAAAACCCTGTTATCTGTCTCTATCTCTTTGTACTGATACCCATCCTTAGGCTCCTGGAAACTGGTCTCATGGGGAAACTAAGGTTATCATTAGCCTTTAATTTTTAATATATGGGCACAATTGCTATCACTTTGGAATAATCTAGGACTCTGATTTTTACACAGAAGGGGCATCTAGGTCATGTTTATCCTTGGCTTCCAGGTGACAATGTCCCTGAACCAACCAGACGCAAATATGCCGTTTAAAAGTTTCTATGCTCTCTGCCCTTGCAACTTACAACCACATCCATTGTCAGCTGGGAGTTGGATACCATTCAGGTTTCTCCCTGTGATTACGCCAGTATCAATAGGGTAACCCAGGACAAGTCACTTAATAGTTCTGTGGCATGATTCCTCTACCTATAAAAGAGAATACTGACACTCACTTTTCCCCACTCACAGGGCTGGTAGGAGAATAAATAGGTGAGCTCAGATTAAAAAATTATATAAAAAATTAATAGCAATGAATAGACATGAAGACCTATTCAATTATCCAGGTATGTCTTGACTACCTACTCTCTTCCTAGGACTATTATTGCTTCTCCAGTTTGGTCTTATGTCGAAGAGCATGTAACTTCAAGTTCACAAGGTTGTACCTGGCAAGATGGCCAAAACTGGAGCTTCGTGGTGATCTACAGATGCTCACACACATTTCTCACAAGCAGTCACATAGAAACATATTGTATGTACAGCAAACAGGGGAAATTGAACTCACTCTCTATAGTTACAATTGCTGCTGCAATATTATTATTTTATTGCTATACCTTAATTAAATTCCTCTTACTGGAACTTAAAAACCGTGAAAACCCAGACAGATTGAATATAGCAGACCATTAAGTCACTCCCCCCTTTACTCATAGGATTCTGTTTTAGGGCACAAAAGGGACAATATTACAATGTATTTACTACTCTTAGCAGTGAGTAATATCAACCCATCATCCAAGCACCAGAAACTGACAACATTTTGTTATGCTCTGTGGCTGTAGGCTACTTTTTCTTTCCCCACCCAAGACTAAAAATCCAATAATGTCTTTCAGAAGGGGGTGATGTGGCTTGAGAAATATCTGTTTATGATTCATGCTAAGGAGTGAACATAGTCTGCTACTCACAGCAAGCTGCTTTGCTGCAGAGGAAAACATATTCTATGTTGCATTAACTCTGAGGCAAAACATCACAGCCATATCATCAAATTGGAGCCTGAGTAGGTAGCATAATCATCAGCTGATCCTGATATCCCTTCCACATCAGAGACCTCAAAATGAGCTTCCAAATAGCTGCATGAAAGGACTCATTGATTCCATCTCACAGATGAAGTAACTGAAATAGAGCAATACAGGGTGGCTTATATCTTGGTCAGATACTTGCAACTTACATGATGAAGAATAGAAGTCTAGAAACCTAAAGTCTCATTCCAAAACTAAGCAGCCAACAAAAGCATTAGGTATGGTCCCATTTTGGGGGTCAGGTTCTCCTCCCAGTTAAGCCTAGCCCCAAGGAAATTATGAAGTGAACAATTTTCATATCGAGGGATCTTCTGCTTCCCCCTATTCTGTGGCCTGTTTTTCTAATTGCCTGCCCAGAATCACATACCCTTAAAGGCTTGCTCTCAGATAGCTGCCCCAGACAGAAAGCAATCTGATGAATGTATTAACTGTTCATTCATTTTTTTCATTCCTAAGAGCATTTATTGAGCTATGTTCTACTCACTGTACTAGATTCTCAGGGGTCAAAGATTAATACATCAATATCCTGCCTTTAAAAGTTCATAGTCTAAGGTCGTATTTAATAGGTTATAGCTTGGCAGGGGACAAGGGTTAGATATGAAGTGCCACCTGAGAAAAGGAATGTAGTAGGTGGCACTGAAAACTAGAAAGAGCATTTTTGAAAGTGGTAAGGAATGCTAATAATGAACTTTGTCAAGGCCTACCCCCTGCTGGTTCCTTGCTTCCATTATTTACCAAGCCACAAAATCAACTCTAAGAACCTCAGATCTTTCCACTAAGATCCTGCCTCCATAATCATCTTTCAACAATTCAGCATCATTTGGCACCTACTAAGGGCCAGGCACTGTGCTTTGGGAGTGCTACAGGGAGACTGTCCTTGAGAAGTTCACTGTATAACTGGGAGACGTTGCTAAACATGTAATTACTCTATCATGAGTGAAGTGCAATCAATATTGGAGGTTTGCACAACATGCCATGAGCACGAGAGTGGGTGTGGAGCAACTCATTCTCTCCTTTGGAGTTAAGAAATGTTTCCCAGAGCAGATAATGTCTGAAGAAAGTTTTAAAGGATAAGTAGAGTCATTTGTATGAATAGGTAGGGGGGTATTATATGTAGAACACAGGCACTCACTTTGAAAATCTTGGCCATACCAGGCCTCAATTCCTGCTAATGGCCATAATTGCTGGAACTGAGTGGGGAGTCCCTTTGGAGGGGCATGTGTTGAACTCAACCTACTTTATTTACTTACATTCTTAATCCTTTAAGCATTTGAGTCTGACGTATCTGGTCTATTGATTCCAGCCTGGGTCCAAATGAACATAAAACAATCAATGGAGTTAGACAATTATGTAAAATTATCACTTAATTCTGTTCATTTTTTAAAAGAATTGCTTATTTGATATTTTATAACAACTGATTTAACATTAAATAGGCACATTTTGACTATATCCATGATCCAAAGTAAAGAATTAAAATATTGATGATTAAAGCACTAATGAATTACTCTGTCAATTTAAGTAACAAACCAGTCCTGCAGAGAAAGAGAGCTCAAAAGCCTGTCCAAAAGCCCATGTGTCCCATCTACCCCTACACATGTCAGATGCCACCTTCTCCCATGATATGCCCTAGAGTTCTAGTTTAAATGGACAAGTATATAGTGGTACTGGATAAAATTAGGACTCTCAGACCTTCTCATTTTGGTGTGATGCAGTCTGCAGTGGTGTTCTGGCTGTGACAACGCAGAGACAGGCTCTCAGCAGCCCAAACTGATACATCAGGCCTCTATCAGCCATGATTCCAATTCCTCATCAAAATGATCCCATAATCCCACGGCAGACTGACCAGACTGCAATGGGAGTCCGGATTCTGTTTCAATCCCATTGCCTGAAGTTAGATCTGAAGTTACATGCATCTGAAAACATCTGAGCAGCTGCTACAGGAGAAATGCGTGTGTGTGCATGTGTGCATATCAGATATATAACTTAGAATTGATACAGTCTCCTTATAAAAAGAGATCAGATGGATGTGCTGAAAGCACTCCCATAGAACATTCATATGAAGATTTTATAAAAAGTTATAATATCTGAAGAGAGCAGCAGATTTTGCTGAATCTGGTTTTGCTCAGCTGTTTCCTGATTAGGTCTGGTGACACAAACAGGTTGATTTACATGGTTGACTTCAGTACATCCTCAGACTTAAATAACATGCGCTAAATCCACTATCATACTTTCATTCCAAAATCAACACAATGAATCTTCTCATTCCTTGTTGCTTTACTTACCTTTTTATTTTTAAATCAGTTCTTTCATGGAGGGAAGGGATTGGAGGGTGGCTTTTTGGGGGGTTTTCTTTTTACAAGGATATAGAGAGCAAAGCAAAAAGAATGGTAGATTTGACAGTGAGTTGAATCCAAGTAATGGCTGAGAATAGGTGTGTGGGTTTTTCTAATGGCCCTAAGAATGTATATATAAAAATGTAACAAAAATAAATTGTTAAGACTCAAGAAGACTAATTATAAATAATGGATTTCTTAAGGAGTAGTTTTTAAATCTTCAGGGAGGTGAGAGTACATCTGAAAATTGTAGTGATTCCAGCAATTCTGCCTGATTCCTTTTGCCCTGAGTGGACTTGTTCACTGTAATATTAGTCCCAACAATGTGGCTGGAGCTGCCAATTTGGATGACTTTATACACAACCTCAAATTCCATGGCTGCCAAATTCAACTGAAGACCAAAATCGTGTCTACATGACCAGGCAGAGTTAGAACAAAACCCATTAGTGCATTTTTCCAAGGTCTTAAGATGTTAGGAGAAGCAGGATCCGAAAAGGCAGGCCTCACTATTCAAGGAGCTATCCTAACAAACCAGCAGGCTGCACCAGCTCAAGGGACGTCACCCTAAGAGAGACCAAGAAAAAGGTTGATTTGCACCAATTCAAACCAGAAAAAAGTCACACTCTAAAATCAGCACTGTTATCTGTAATAATGATAATGATACAACTTTTAGCTATTCCAGTGTATCACTGATAGTAATAATTTTTTAATTTCATTAAGAAAAGTCTCAGTGATGGCATTTCTAAGCTTTGTTTATTTCTAATAATAAATATTTAAATTTATACTTCTATGTCCATCAGCACAGGCTTGTGTTTAATCTTTTGTTCCTGATTTATTGTACTTGTTTTTAAGATGACTTATCTTCACAATGGTTTGCACTGAGCAACATTAGAAAGAACTATGTTCATCTACAGAGTAAAATGCACCAGCCGAAAATTTAAATTATTTGTTTAACTTTATTTGAACTTGAGAATCACAACATCCATACTTCAAGAACTTCCTCTGATAATATAGCTGCTTTATCAAGAAACTAATTAAGAGAAATTAAGATAAAAGTAATTAATTTACTAAATTAAGAGACAAAAAAGACAGAGATCCCATCTGGAAACTATTGGAACCTAAATGGTGCCCCCCTACTCCTGACTCACAAAATATAAGGAAAAGAAAAATATATATGCTTAGGGCTTTTAAAAAAGCTCTCATTCTCTTTTTCTTCTCTTTCCTTTCATTAATGCAATGCTCATTTTACACATTAGACCTTAGATTTATTAACAAAGCACCATGTGTAATGAATTCTCATCTACTAGGGATCTGAGAAGACCATCTGGAAGAAAGAGAGTATGCATGAGTCAGTAGGTCCCAACAGCTGGCATCAATGTGCAAACCTTCTGCCACTCTCCTTTGGATTTTCACAATTTTATTGTATTTCTAAATACACCATTGCTTCTTTAAATAAGCTTCCAACTTCTGGCTTTCCAAAACATCTTTGGATTTATTTGTCATATGACACCCCGAACAACAACAACAACAAATGCAAACCCAAAAAGGAGTGCTAATTAAGTGTAGGAGTTGCAATGTTAAATGATTTTTTAATAACCATTGAATTTCTATATTCTGGAGAGAAGACAGCCCAGCCCACTGGAAAAAGCAAGCACTCTGAAATGAGAAAGATGATGTTTTGATGCTGGTGTCTGCTAGCCTTGAATTTCTTTTCTGTAAAATTGAGGTGATCATGACTGCCTGAAGGAGTTGTCGTGAGTATTAAATGATACAAGAGATGTAATCTGTTAGAGCAGCTCTGAAGGCCTGAGTTAGAGTGCCTCAGAGCAGTGTGTGGAGTGGGCCTTCTTTGAAAGCACAATTTAAGACAATTCAGGAGGTTCTCTATTTCCCTCTAGTTGGCTGTTGGCTCCTGGGAACAAGGCATGGGGTTGAGGGGGGCATGGCAATATGCTTTCAAAGGAGAGCTGAACTTCAGATCTTAGAGAGAGTCATCTCATTAAGGCTTGGCTGGATCTGTGGGAAGATCTGAATGCCAACCCATCAGGAGTGACATAATAGCTCTCCGTGCCTACTCTGAATACAGAGCTACTCCAGGGAGCAGGGGTAGGGGCTCACATATTTTTCACTGATGGAAAAGGGCCACCCTATGCACAATAAATAGTCTCCTGTGGATTCCAAAGGCTTCCAAGTTTCTTTCAGGGAGGTGTGTTCCCACACACCTGCTGAGAGGTCACGCTCAGGCAGCAGCTCTGACTGCCTAGAATTTGGATTAGATGAACCCACTTGCCATTTTCCCATTTCTATTGGACAATGGAGTCTACTGATGTATACAGGAGAGCAGTAGCCAGTGCCCTCCATTCTGCAGAAACAACCCAGAAAATCCTGGAGATTCATTATCATGAGAGTAGTTAGCCCAGAGGCTCAGTCCAGGCAAATGGAACATTTCATCATTGAAGTCAAGAGGAAAGGGAAGCCTAACAGAGATGAGAAGTATTCATGAGAAAACAGAAGCAAATGAGAACCCAAGACATTCTCATGGGAAGAACTAAACCAATAGATGTTTACTGAATGCCGGCTTAATGATCAGCAATCTACAGGAAAAAAAGGAAATAAAAGTATTAGTTGCAGTCCCTGCCTCCAAAAGAACAAAAGTTCCAAGACCATGGAAAGTGAAATAACAATAGATGACTTATGAAGTAGAAGAAATGATATCAGTGAGAGGGAGAGAGAATAAGGGAAAGAGTGATGATAGATAGATAGATAGATAGATAGATAGATAGATAGATAGATAGGCAGGCAGATCATAGAGAGAGACTATAGATAGATAGATGATTGATAATATATAGATAATAGATAAAGGAATAAATAGGTGATAGATAGTTGGACAGACAGATAGATGATTGATAGATGGAGAGAGAGAGATAGATGATAGGAGAAACATGATAGATAGATAGATAAATAAAAGGAGAGAGATAGATGATAGATCAGAGAGTGAGGGGGAGAGAGAGAGGTGGATAGATGGACGGAGAAATACATAGATGATATGATAGATGGACAGATAGACAGACAGATGGATAGATAGATATTGGCTATCATGTGCCATGTACTTCGATGGATACTTTACATATATTTATTTAATATCGATCTTCACAATAACTGAACTGGATATTTACACCCATTTTACAGATTTACAAAAACCAAATCTTGGAGACATTTAAAAAACTAATTAGGGATATATGGCTAGTAAGTAGAAGAGCTGTAATTTGAATCCAGATGTAACTCCAAATACTTTTTCAGAGTTTAATGGTGTCATGTTTCTCTTTTCCCAGTGCTGACAGGTGGGTCAGGGCCAGGTACTCAGCTCGATTTATCCTATATGATTGGCACATTTCTGCTATGTGGTCCATTGTATTGCAACAGTCTTTTTTTTATGTTTTGTCATTCTTTTTTGGAAATCAGTAGGATCTACATAAACAATTTGGATTAAATTGACTCCAAAGCTCATGTTCTGTGTGTTGTATCATGCGCCACATTAAAATAACAGGTCTCGGCACCAATTGAAATTGAAAGGCAAAGCAAGCTTTGTTGCCAAACACATTTCGTTAAGACAAAAAAAAAACCCACAAATAGTCACAAAATGATAGATCCTTTCATCTCACTCTGAAGGATTCAGAGACGCAGAGAGGTAGGATTCCAATGGGGCCACTCCACTAAAAGTGGAGAGAAGCAGGAGAGAAGCAGAGGTGAGCTTCCCACAGAGTTAGTGAAAGTAGGGAGGAAGGAGAAAGGAGGATCAGAAAGGAGAGAGAAATTAAACACCAGCAAATAAAAACAATTCAAGCTTGCTGCATTATCTTCAAAGTTATTGTTTACGTTTCATTTATTTTTTGCTTTAAAAAGGAGAGTCGGGATCCCTATTTTATATCTGTTGAAATCAATTTTTTCTGAGAGTTTTCTTTTTGTTCCTTTGACAGCCTGCCCTCCCAGCAGCAACTGATCCTAAAGGAAAGTGCCAGGCAGTCCTGCCATTCCCTAGGCGGGGCACTGTAGCAGCATTCAGACACATCGTCCTGATGGCTGCACCTGCAGAGATACATTTCAGGAGAGTCCCTTCCCTCCCTCCCGTAAGCTAGCTTTAGAATGCTCAAGTCTCCTTTAGAAATGAGATAATGCTCTCCTTTCCTCTCCGCAAAGCTCTGCTGAGAATTCTGTAAGGTCAGGAAATCAGCAAACCAGGGTGGACTGCCTCACTTTCTCCGCCTCCTTGTATTTAATCCCAACTGGAGGCTGGGACCTGCAGGTGAGGGAAGGAACGAGGCACTTGGCACTAGAACAGATGTTCCTCCATCCTCATCGTCCCCAAGGGAGAACAGCCCTCAGAGGCATAGTCTCTATGTCAAAAGTGCTTTCTTAGCCTCCAGGGCAATCTCAAACTTGAAAATTCAGAGGAGCCCACAGCCCAGGCTTTGTAAGCCTATATGACTATCCAACTGCCAGAGCGGTTTTTTTTTTTTCTCATTTATAGGTTTCATGACTGCCAGCAGAAGCCAGCTCCTCCTCTCAAAGGGATTCTTTCTGTCATCGTTGTTATCATCAACAGGCATTTATTAAATACTCATCTGCCTGTGGTGCTGGGTACAATAGAGCACAAGGGCCATTTTCTGTTTGAAGTATAGATTGTGGCAACAACTGATTGAACGTTTTTCACTTTGTTCAATAAACAATGAATGAACTTATATCACCTACAGAGCAAAGGCCAGTCAGAAGCCTGCACAGAGACTTCACCAGGGGCCAGGAGAATTGGGCTCTGTTCAACCTGGCACCCTAAAATAGATATGGCACATGAAGGTGTTTTCCACTTACAGTTTCAAAGGGCCCACCCTCCAAGATGGAATTGGAGAGACAAAGAAGCAGGCAAAAGCCTGTATCCACAGTCTTTTTCTACACTTTCTTCCCTTTTTTTCACTAACTTTAAAAAATTAGGTAATATTTGATACATACTAAAGAATGTATGTCATAAATATATGAATTATAAATTATAATAATAAAATGAACTTTATGGCCCCACCAATGAACTTAATACTGGAGCTTAATCCTCAGCGTCGAATCCACCTGGGTGCTCCGCTCCTCCCTCACCCCACACCTTTCCCTCCAGAGTCGAACACTGCACTGAATTTGGTGTTAATCGTTAATTTGCCATATAGATTTAGCACGTATATTTGTAAATAAACAATATATTATTTATTCTTGCTTGGTTTTGAACTTTATAAAAAGGAGCTTAATTCACATTTCCCTGCTTACAAATGAAGTTAAACATATTTTCTCAATACATTTGCCATTTACGTTGCCTCTTTAGTCTGATGTCATTTCCCTCTTTCTTCTGTTGGCTTGATAATTTCTTTTTTTAATTGATTTTTAGGAATTCTTTATATGTTCCAGAAGTTAATTCTATTTCAGTTATATGTCAGGCAAATGCCATCTCCTTGTACTTTCATTACATTATGATGTCTTTGATACGCAGAAGTTCCTAATTTAATATAGTTGAATTTTTAAAAATTTAGATTAGTGCTTTCTGTGTCTTATTTGAATAAATGTTTCCTTACCCCAGGATGTAAACTGTCCTATATGTTCTGTGAAAAGTTTTGCCTTTCATATATAAGCTTTAATCCAACTAGAACTGATTTTCTTTGCGATGTGGAACAGAACTCAAGTTTAATTTTTTTCCCATGTGGATAATCAACTCTCTCGGTACCATTTACTGAATACTACCTCCTTTCCCAGTCATTTGCAATACCACCTGCCACACAAAGTTCCATATGTGGATCTGTCTCTGATCTGTCGATTGTCCTATTTAGTTTAATTTCTAACTGCATGTGAATTATGACCACATGTAGTATACTGATTACAGTAGCTTTATGCTTGGTTATCTGGAAACACAAGTCCTTCCATTGTTTCCTTCTGAAGCAGAGTCTTGGTTTTCCTTGGGACCTTGTTCTTCCATTTAAATTTTAGAATTAGCTTGTCAAGTTCCTCAAAAACCACCGGTGGGGTTTTGATGAAAATTATTCTGAATCTATAATTCATTTTAGGGAGAGTGACAACTTCATAATATCGAGGCATTCTATATATGGAAATGGTATATCTCTCCATTTATTTAGGTCTTCTTAGTAACTTTCAATAAAGTTTGATTGATACACAAACAACCATTTTCTTCAGCCAGATCTCGCACATCATTTGTTAGAGGTATTCTTGGACATCATTTGTTTGTTGCTACTATATCTCTGTTAGTACTATATTTATGTTTGCTGCTGCTTTTAGAAATCTGATCCTAATTCTTTTATTTTATTTTCATATCTTACCACACTGCCAAGGACTTCCAGTGGTGCATGGAAGTGGTTAGGTGATGTTGCAATTTGATTGGAGATCGTCTATCAGGCCAAGGCACTTCCATGTATTCCTAATTTGCTAAGAATATTGCCTATCACTTACAGGCACCTATTAAGATGTCACATTTTTGGCTTTTAATATGCTAGTAAAATTACATTTATAGATGTTCTAATATTAAGCCACTCTTGCATTCTTAGTGGAAACTCAACCTGATCACGCTTTATTATTTTATGTGCTGCTGTATTCTATTTGCTAATATTTTGTTTAAAATATTTACATCTTCGGGGCTGGCCCCGTGGCCGAGTGGTTAAGTTCGCGCGCTCCGCTGCAGGCGGCCCAGTGTTTCGTTGGTTCGAATCCTGGGCGCGGACATGGCACTGCTCATCAAACCACGCTGAGGCAGCGTCCCACATGCCACAACTAGAAGGACCTACAATGAAGAATATACAACTATGTACTGGGGGGGCTTTGGGGAGAAAAAGGACAAAAAATAAAAAAAAAAATCTTAAAAAAAAAAATTGTTAAAATATTTACATCTTTGCCTGCGAGTGACATTGACTTATTGTGTAAGGTCTTTATCAGGTTTTGATATTAAGGTTACACTGGCCTCAAACCATAAACTGGTTTGGTTCCCTCTTTCTGTTCTATGGAAGAATTTATACACTATAGAATAATTTATCTTTTATTAAATTGATATAACTTACCTATACAATCATCTGGGCCTGATGTTCTATTTACTGAGAAGGTCATTAACTATTTCAGCTTTGTTTCTCTTTCAATCAGATCTGGTATGTTATATTTTAAAAGAATTTTTATATTTTTTCTGTTTTCAAATGCAGTGGCATAAGTTTAGCCATAGTATTCTAGAATTAGTTTATTGTTTCCAGCTGTTTATCTCCTTACATAAACTTTTTTACTCCTCATATTTTCGTCTTTTCAGTCAATCTAAAAATAAGTGTATCTATTTTGATAATCTTTTCAAAGATATAACTCTTAGCTTTTTTGATATTTCCAACTATATTTTTATTTCATTAATTTCAGATCTTACTTTCATTATCCACTTTCTTCCATTTTTTTGTTTGTTTAATGTTATCACTTTAAAAAATTTCAAGTTGGGGCCAGCCTCATGGCGTAGTCATTAATTTCATGTGCTCCACTTCAGCAGCCCAGGCTTCCTAAGTTCAGATCCTGGTCACAGACCTACACACTGCTCATCAAGCCATGCTGTGGCAGCATCCCATATACAAAGTTGAGGAAGATTGGCATGGATGTTGGCTCAGGGACCATCTTCCTCAAGCAAAAAGAGGAAGATTGGCAACAGATGTTAGTTCAGGGCCAATCTTCCTCACATACAAAAAACTTTCAAGTTGGATGTCTAATATTAAATCTTAGCATTCAAGGGTATAAACTTTGACATTTAATTTATTCCACAAGTTTAATTTGTAGCATTTCATAATTTAGTTTTAAATAATTTTTTTAAAACTTGTATTGTGATTTCTTCTTTAACAAAGGGGTTAATTAGAAGTATATTTATAAAATTCCAAATATATTGCAATTTCTTTTTAATTTATCTTTTTGGTTTTAATTTATAACATTTTTCATTGTGGTCTGACCATGACATCTGTTTTTTTTTTTTTTTTTTGAGATCTGCTTTATGGTCTATTACGTGGCCAATTTTTGTAAATGTTCCATGTGCAATTCAGTACAATGTATAATCCAAATGGGAATACAAAATTTTATATGTCCATTAAACCAAACTTGTAAATTGTATTATTCAACTCTTTAATGTCTTTATTACTTTTAAGCTTGCTTTATCTATCAATGATTGAGAAATATGTGATAAAAGCCCCCAAGAGGGTGATAAATTTGACAATTTCTTCCTTTGTTCCACCAATATTTGCTTTATATTTTTGGAGATAGTTTGTTAAACATATAGCATTTCAGAATCTTTACTCATCCTGGTGAATTAAACCTTTTTCATCATGTAGTAAATCTTTATCTTTAATAAAGTTTACTGTCTCACATTTATCTATCTAATATTAGTAACTATTTCAGCTTGGTTTCTTTAGTTATTTTTCTTTTAATTTTTCTGTGTCCTTGAGTTTTAAGAATGTTTCTTGTAAAGAATATTTAGCTGGATTTTGTTTCTGTCTACAATGTGGTAATCTCTATCTTTTAACTCATTATTTTAGTTAATTTACATTTGTTGTCACTATTGATATATATAGAATTCTACTATCTATGCTATGTTAATCAGGGTTCTCAAGAGAATCAGAACCAATATGATATTTGAGAGATAGCACGATTTAAGGAATTGGCTCACACAGTAATGGGAGCCGGCAAGTTGAAATCCTCAGGGCAGGCCAGGCAGGCTGAAAACTCAGGTAAGGTCTCCATATTGCAGTCATAAAACATAATTCCTTCTTCCTCCTGAAATCTTCTTCTCTTAAGGCCCTCAGCTGATTGGATGAGGCCCACCCACATTATGGAGAGAATTCTGCTTTTTAAAATATTAAAATATTTATTAATTATAAATATTAGTCACATCCAAAAAATACATTCACAGCAACATCTAGACTGGTGTTTAACCAAAAGGCTGGGCCCTATAGCCTAGTCAAGTTAACACATAAAATTAGAAATGACACATGCTTTCTTTCTTTTCTTTTTTCCTTTTTTTCACTTTTTTGCTTTTTCTTGGCTTCTTTTCATTTGGATTGATTTGATCTTTATGTTTAATGTATGTTAATCTTCTCATTCTACCCTTGTGTCTCTTAATTTCTTTTCCACATTTTTCATCTTATTTCATCTCTGTGTTACATGCTGTGTAATTTCTTAAGCTCTATCTTCCAGTTCACTAATTCTCTCTTTAGCCTTGTCTTATTTCATCAATTTAACTAATTTATTGAGTTTTTAATTCTGTCAATTACACTTTTTATTTCTAAAATTCCATTTGGTTGTTTTTCAAATCTGCCTAGAAACTTTTGTTATTGTTCCTCATTCAGGTTTGTCGCTTATTTGCTTATTCCCCTCTTGTATTTCTTTAACTATTTCAAGCATAGTTATCAGTATCTGATAATATCTGAAGTGTGTGAGGAGGTCTAAGTCTGTTGTTTCCATTCATTCTTAATCATATATTACTTTACCTTCTGTGTTTTGTTAAGTTTTTATTATGAGCTCATATTTTATGGAATTTAAACTGTGGAATTCCTAAGGGCTATGGAAAAGATCGTTTCTTCCAGGGAAGATTTGCTTCTGCTGACAGCCAGTGGGAACTACTTATATGACATTACTTTGTCAAAAATATATATATTTTTTAGAGAGGAAGATTGGCCCTGGGCTAACATCAGTTGCCAATCTTCCTCTTTGGCTTGAGGTCACAGCATGGCCTGACGAGTGGTGTGTAGGTCTGTGCCCAGGATCTGAACCCACAAACCCTCGGCTGCTGAAGTGGAGCATGCCAAACTTAACTTCTATGCCACCAGACAGGCCCCTCTTTGGCCCATTTTGAAGGTCTTGGCTTAATGTAGTAGGCCTAGACTCAGGTCCCTTTTATTGTGCTGAGTTAGTCTTCCTGTCTCAATATGGCAGAGCTCTCAAGAAAACACAGCTTTTGTGCACATTTAATGCCTAGACCCCTGTTCTTCTTTCACTACTCTCAGTGATAAATGCAGCAGTACATTGAAAAGTATTGTAATTTTTCCAGGATACAACTGTACTTAACAAGAAGGTTCACTAGAGTTTCTATTCTTCTAAAACACGAAGAGCCTATCTCTGTGTCTTCATCTCCTTTCCTTTCCAACTCTCTGCAGTCTGGCTCAGACCCCACTGGGTTAATGATACAGAAATTTCAATTGCCAATAGTTTGCAAAAACAAATATTTATCTTCTTTTTCACTTAACTCTCTGTATAAATTCATTGTGTCTATTTCCCCTCCTTCTTGAATCTCTCCCCTTCCTTAGCATCCATGATCCCATGTTATCCTGATATAGTATATAATATTTTGATATACTGATTGATCAACTTATTCCTCTGACATTCACATTTGCTAGATGTGGAGCATTGTATCCCTTATAACAGCAAGACCAGAGACCAAAAAAATTATGTTCTTGGTTTTAGAGTTTCCAAAGCAAATTCCAGGTGTAAGGCAAATATAATTCAAAGGACATATGAATAGGAAAGGTGTTCTTTTCCTCACACTTTAATAAAGCTTCTGAACTATGGAAGGTGGAGAAAGAAGAGACAATGAAGAAAGTTGGCAGGGCCCATAATAAGGGGACCAGGTAGGGCTCAGACCAGAAACAGCAAGCACGTACAAGGAGAGTCAATATCCAGAGACCTTAGTGCCTACTCTTGAACACCATAATGTCTTGTCAGCACCAGAGAGTGTGAGCCCTGCCTATGCCCCAGACCATCCAGTCTCCATTCTAGTAAGTAACACACATCACCATCCTTCTCACTGGTGTTCAGCGAGAACTTTCCATTGTGGGCAGCCATCACTTTACTTAGGAAAATTCACTAGGAGAGATGCCTGTTTCAGCCCTAAGGATGACTTATTAAGAACTTAACTGTCCTATGTAAACAATGCCTTTTCATTTTTAGGAAACTCAAGAGCTACCAGAGAAAGAGTAAAGTGAGGACACTAAGAGCAATGAGAGGGAAAAAGTTATCATCCTGCCAGCACCCTATCTCGTCAGCACTGGGGTGCTTCTATAGTCCAGAACAACCAGCTTGTAATTTCTTCCCATGCAGGGACTGTGGAGAACATACCTTGCTTTCACCACATTCCTGCTCTCTAACTAGTCCTTCTTCTTCTCCTTAACTGGATTTGCTTCTTTCTACCACCACCAAAATATGTATTCACTGAGAGGTTATCTTTGACACTCTCTATCTCCCTTCTCTCCTTGACAAATAACAAATTCATATCCATACTGCCATCTCTGAACAAATGTCACAAGTTCTGTAATAGACATGTGTTTAAAAGAACATGTGCCATAGAATCACAGAGGAAGGAGAGCTCAAGTTGGCCTTAAAGAGAATTCAGTTTCCCAGAGAGCAAGTGAAAGATGACCCTGAGGAGCAGCATCACTCACAGAGATACAGCTTAGTGGTGGCACAAGAGACCACAGGCGACAGCAGTTGCTTGACAAAATGAGGGAACTACTTGTGTGGATAATTGTTTGGTGACTACATTGGACACTTTATGAATATTTTCTCATCCAATTTACTAAAGCTTTTCCAAAGTCTTCATAAGTAGCATCAATAAGATAGCTAGTCGTTGGTCTTTAGAGACTTTCTGAAAACTGAGTGTGGAACTGGCTCCCTCCTCCAAAAACCCACCCATCTGGAGCTGGTGCCTCAATGGTTTGGTGCCAAGAAAGCCAGATAAAGTGAGCTAGTCCCACTATCTCAGTTTTATTCTCCCTTTCAATGGGAATGTAATGAACCATTTTCCAAGTCACAGGATAAATCAACCGTTATATTTTCAAAAAGGAACTCTGCTGCAATTTTATAGTTACAATAATTTTCTCAATATTTTCATCACTTGAAGATGATAGAGAAAACAAAAAAGGGCAAGTGGATTCCCAGGTCATTAAAGACAGCACTAGAGCCCACTGAGTGTCCCCGAGATGCATGTAATTGCCTCCAGTAATATGTACTTTGTCATGTTCTGTTGCCAAAGTCACTAGTGACTCTTTCTTATCAATCTCCCACTTGCTACAGCAAAACTGAACTTGTTGCAGCCCTGACATTTACAACAATATCATTAGTTGCTGAAGACAAGACAAGGAGCAGGGCCTCAAATTTTCAGGAAAGCAACATTTGCAGGCTGAGTATAGGAAAAGGAGGAATCATTTACTGCTCCTTAGCTTCCCATCTTTATTACTCTAAAGCCCATGTTTCATGAGTTGGCTTCACGCTATAGCACTCCCTTTCATACATACTTACCAGCTTGCATCTCCTGACATACGCACACATTGCAAAAGGCTTAAGTGTCCCAGAGGCTATTCTTTCAGACAGATGTACTGTGAAAAGCCAATATCAGGCATAAAGCACTTGTGGACCACACTGCCCATGTACTCACCTCAGACCAGTTGTGCATCAAGTGTATGTCGCATTATCAATGAATTCCACAGGCACTGAGCTGAGCCAGGTACAAACCCAGCAGCAGGGCAGCAAGCTTTTCTCGACAGGCCTTCCACAAACCATTCCTTGTGCACAGTGACACATGAAGCCTGTTGTGTATCGCATCAATGGCAATTTGCAGAGCTTCCACAAATCACGTTTTGCTTGCTTTCTGTCTTTTGTTCCTAAATGTGGTATTTGCTGTCGATTAAGTAGTGGGCCATTGTGGGGCTGGCCCCATGGCCAAGTGGTTAAGTTTGCGGGCTCCGCTTCAGGCGGCCCAGTGTTTCATCGGTTCAAATCCTGGGCGTGGACATGGCACTGCTCATCAAACCATGCTGAGGTGGCGTCCCACATGCCACAACTAGAAGGACCCACAATGAAGAATATACAACTATGTACCAGGGGCTTTGGGGAGAAAAAGGAAAAAAATAAAATCTTTAAAAAAAAAGTAGTGGGCCATTGATTCATGAGACTGAGAGATACGAAAGCAAGCTCTTTTTTGTGCCTTCCAATGGGCTACGTTTCTTCAGGAGCCTCCTTTTACGACTACAGAGAAAATGAGAACACCTTTTACTTCCTCCTTGTTGAGAAATGTGTTGAAGAAGCATAATACCACGGTGCAAAGAAGTTCAGATTCTTGGATCAATGTGCTATAGAAATTTAAGGTATATCATAAAATTGCCTGAGGATGGACAAAATCCGGAGAGTCATAATTATGTAAATAAACCAGGTAAGAAAAAACAAAATGCTGCAAGAAGATATAGATAAAAAGATGCAGATTTGAACATTTGCATCAGCAAGGCGGTAGGAACGACATTACATCACTTGAAATCCATGCCATTTATCTGATAGCTTTTTTTTTAAAGATTTTATTTTATTCCTTTTTCTCCCCAAAGCCCCCCAGTACATAGTTGTATATTCTTCATTGTGGGTCCTTCTAGTTGTGGCATGTGGGACGCTGCCTCAGCATGGTTTGATGAGCAGTGCCATGTCCGCACCCAGGATTCGAACCAACGAAACACTGGGCTGCCTGTAGCAGAGCGCGCGAACTTAACTACTCGGCCACGGGGCCAGCCCCCTATCTGATAGCATTTTAATAAACAAAGTTAAGAGCATTTCTTATTTTTTAAATGTAATTACTGTTATGAAAGAGATTTTTTTCTTATCATTAAGCAGCTATTCACTGAGATAAGAGGTGGATTATTGACAATTTAATTACCTATTAAAGTTATTAATAACTTTTGCAATGTTTTAATTCCAAGTTTCCTTTCACAGCTCTTAGATGAGATTCTTGTTTACTGTGTAGGATGGACATTAAATATCCTTCTCAACACAGGCTAGCAGAGTTCCGCAGTGCCAGGATCCTAGACAGAGGTTCCATCAAGTGCAGGCAATTGCTACATGAATCGGTTAGAATACTTTCAGCCTCAAATAAGAGAACATCCACCTAAAGGCAGCTTTAACAATAAGAAAATCTATTAGCTCACGTGGCAGTATCTAGAGGTAGAGTGGTTGCAAGATTTGTTAATGAACTGTTTAAAGATATGATCAAAATGGCATATCTTTTCCAATTTTTCAGTTCTATCATCCTTAGCACACTCTCGCTTGTCCTCAAACTTCTCCTCTCATGATGGCAAGGTAGCTGCTGCAGTTCCAGACATTATATCCTCACACAAATCCACCCAGAAGCAAGAAGAGTAGTTTCTCCTTTCATCCCTTTGTATCTCTTTTATTCAGGGGAGAAACCTTTCCCAGAAGCCTCTCAGCAGACATGTCTTCTGGTTCCATTGACCAGGATTAAGTCACATGCACATGCCATTTCTGTAAGGGAGGCTAGGAAAGCAGTATCGGGATTTCCAGATCCTCTGTTGGGAGACAAATGCTGGTATCAAGGAAGAAGTATGGGGCCAACAACCATATCCTTCCTTCTACATATTTCATTTTCTCCCTTTCTCTAAAAAACAAAAACAAAACAAAAAAACCAAACTTCTTTCCCTTTTCATTTGTTTATTTCACCTCTTGGTCATCCTATCCTTTTCATTTTGGTGGTGGTGGTAGGTATTATCTAAGAGGTTTGGAGAATAGCAGAAATAGCCCCAGACTTGGCAAATGATATTCTGGGTTCAAGAACCTGCCTTGCCCCTTATTAGCCATGTGGTCACAGATGCTCTTGGGCTCTGAGCCCCATCTGTAAAGAGAAGATAATAATCCCTGTCCTACCTATTTCTAGAAGTAATTGTGGGGGCCAAATGAGGTAAGAGGCAGGAGACTGTTTTGGAAGCTGTCAAGCACTATGCATATTCAATGAGCTTCTGAGACAGCCTAAGATGATTGTTTGCACTCAGAAACACCTACACCTTGAGTGGCCTTTTCTCATCCACTATGCTGAGGTCATTTTGAAAAGTAAAATTCTTGTGAGCCAGAGATTTGCTAACAGTGCTTGGAAAGAAGCCAATATGTACACAAGTGAAGAGCATTTGAGCAGCTGCACTTTAGAAGTGGAAATTAGGGAACAATGGTCTCTCTCTCCCATTAACTCATCACCCTGGACAGGTCACTACAGCTAATTAATGGAATAGGGACAGTCTACAATGGAGTATGCTACAGACTTAGAGAAGAGGCTACAGATGGTCAACTATTTGGACCTGGGCACCATCTTTCCAGAAGTCTTCTCCTCCACCAGACCCTTCTCCATGGCCCAAGCAGCTCACTCAGGACACTCAGCAACTTTCTTAAGGTTCAGGTGCTTATTTGGGCCTGATAAGTGAGACTCCACAGAGCAGGGCTGACCCTAAGATGGCCCCTCCTCTTTGAGCACTTATCTACTATGTTCTTGAAATAGACACACACATACACACACAGTACATACTAGAAAGACTGAGACATAGGCCTTGCCTTCACACTCTAGTGGGTCAATTATATAAGAGCACTACTCAACTCTAGCTCAAGGTACATACAGCAATTGCCAAGAAGTATCCAAAGTGCTCAGACCTTCTGTATCAAAGTCAAAGCAAAAAGAGAATGAATCCAGGCAGGAGCATCAAGAAAGAATTGACATGGTTTTGAAAGATGGTGTCATGTTTACAGGTGGAGATGCTGGTAGAAACAGAAGGAACAAAATTCAAGCTGGAGGAGCAGAATCATATTTGAGGAAGGGGAGCTAATTAGTAGTATATAAGAATAGAGAACAGGTAGATTATGGGGAGGTTGGAGTCACGGGCAAAGATCTTGGGTATTAGGCTCTTGTTTCCACATACTCACTTTGGCAGGAAGGGGCATTTTCCCCGGTCTTCCTCCTCCCATCCCTTCAGAACCTTGCTGTTCAGTATCCCCTCCTGCCAGCCTCCCTATTCACCAAAATTGCCATCAAGGAAAGATCTGATATAAGTGACTTAGAGTTTGGCAAGAACTGAAGGCAGACTACTACTTCATTTTAAACCTTGGCCCAATTATAGAGTAAAAGGCATTGTTTCCAATCAAAGGAACTCCAGGAACCAAGATAAAGAGACATCACATCCCTTAGCTGACTGAAAGCCAGTTGAACTAAAAAAACATCTGAATTCCAGTCCCAATTATACGATTTATTTGTCCTGGGGGCAGGTCATCTAACCTCTCTGCACTTCAGTATCCATGCCCATAGTAAGAAAATCCTATCTGTCATACCTACCTCACAGAGCTGTTGTAAGGTTCATAAAACAACCCACACAAAGGTAAGGCATCTTGGTAATAAGGATGCTTAGCCTACTCCTGGAGTATCTGGCTACTGGCAAGTATCCTGGTGATACTAACCAAGGGACTAATGGCCCAGATAGGGAAATGCAGGGAGCTGTGTAATGTTTAGGACATCCCTCCCCTAGCTTAACCCTTCTCCCCATTGAGGAATTCCCAAATGCACAGGACTCTGGCCTCGGCTGGCCCAGTCTAGGCCACTGGCACTGGAGCACTTGAGAAGGGGATTGCATGGCCAAAAACACACTTAGATCTTGTCCTTTCATGGGTGCTGAGTATGGGAGAACACTGACCCAGCAGGCACCAAGGAGACCCAAGTTGAGCTCCTGACCTGCTTTCTTGTCTTAGCTCTACCCCTGCCCACCCACGGGAACTCAGAGAATCACTCTGTCTCTTTGAGCATGATTTCTTCTGTAAATTGGAAATGATACCACCTGTCATATCTTCCTCACAAGACTAAGATGTATTTTGCAAAACAACATACTATTACTATAGTGTGTGATGCTATCTGACAGAAGAGTCTTTGGACACTCTTTGAAGCATGGGACGTCCTTCGGAGTCTATTTCAAATGCCATGTCCTTGATGACAGCTTTCCTAGTTTTCAAGACAGAATTCCTCTCCATCTGTGCACTCTCCAAGCACTTCAGAAGTTCCTCTGACATGCATGATGTCATACTGTAACTAATTGCATGTGTGTGTCCCCCACTGAGGTCCTTGAAGCTCAGGAGCTCTACATTTTTCACCTTCAAAACCCCAGGACACAGCACTGGCCCTGCACATAGTGTTTGCACAGGAAGTATTTGGATGAAAGAAAGTGTTCTCAGACAGTGGTTTTCTTCTGGATTTCCTTTTTGCCTGTAGGACATCCCAGGGTTGGAGACCGGATACCTTTTAGAAACTTGGTACAGGCTGGGTCTGAAGCACCAGAAGATGAATAGGAGGATATTATGATAGGATGGGGATGGTCAAATGCAGTGGGTGCCACTTCATATCCAGTCTCTGTCCTCAGGGCTCTCAGGCAAAGGTTATACTTTACACCTTTTTCTTCTGTCTTAGAAACTCTTTCCTAAAAATGTTTCTAATTGAAACACTGGAATTAGAAATTGGGCCGCATGGTCATATTGATGGGTCCACTGCAGAAGTGCCAATAAATTGCTCAATGGCACCACACCGTTGCTTGCTCAGGCTCCATTAAATACACAATATTCTACCTATACATGCCAAGAAACATAAATGAGGTATTTTCATTATAAATTAGCAGAGGAATGTGAAGCAGCTAAACCAGAAATTTTGCTAAAGTTTTTTTTTCCCTCCCTCAGTGTGATCTCAAGATGGAATGCAATCCAGCAGTTGAAAATGGAACAATTTAAGGGTGTTTGGTTCCAAAGCATGAAACATGCAAAAGTGTAGTCTGAAGAATGTCGAGCAGAGCTGGGAATGAGACTCACCAGCCATTCCTGGGTACTTTTTAGAGGGAAGTATTATTGAGATCCAGCTGAGCTGGGTAAAGTCCCAGTAACATTGACATCACTTGCTCCATTGCTTTTCCTAGTAAGACGAAGACACCGTAATGGTTTGTAATGATACTGCACAATGTTGTGTCTAAAGACACGGTTTATTAAGGAGGAGATGGTCACTGATGTGTTTCTCTATGTGATAAAGCACTTCTAACTACAAACCACACAGGCAAACAGAATATTAAAAATGACTCTGAATGCTATAGAGTTAAAACAAATTGGATATCTGTGCCTCCAGTTGGGTTGCCATTCTTTCTAATAAAATAGTGTCCTAAGAGGAAGATATGCTGTTTGAAGTTAGGAAGACATGGCTTGAAGCTTCTGCTCAAAACATCAGAATTCTTGTTACCACGTGCAATTGCTATATTTCAAGAAATAATTTATGGCACCACTACAGACAGGCTAGGCTTCCATTATTGAGCACTCAGACAATGATAACTTCTTATGTATGCCTCATTTAAGATTAAATCTGCTCAACAACCTTATTATCAGATCCTATTATTATGTTCATTTTATTAATGAGAAAAACTAATGCTTAAAGAGGTTATGTAACTGCCTCAATGTTACACAACTAGTAAATAGCAAAACTACTTTTCTAACTCAGGTCTGACTAACTCCAAAGTCCACAATTCTCATTCTGTGGATGAAGACATCAAGGCTGAGGGAGGTTAATAACAAGATGGTTACATTGCAGAGCTGAGACGCCAAACCAGGAGAGTCTGACTCCACGTTACATGACCATGTTGACTCTTGCATTTACCTGTCTTTCTTAAGACCGTTTCAGTGAGTGGATGTGGGTTGGTACCTCTCAGCTTTCTCCAAACTTCACCCTGTTTGGGTATTTAGCACCCAGCAAGTAGTTCAGCAGACTCCTAACTACTGAGCAAAGAGAGCCTCTGCCACTCCCACACAGCCATGCAGTTGTGCCCATGCTGGGGTTAAAGGCCTTGCTACCTCCACATATTAGAGAGACGGCTTGAGTACATCTAGACATCTAAAGAGTCTGGAGTCTTACCAGAGGCACTGATGTTCCCTGCAGAGTTCTTGACACTCTCCCTTGTATTTAATAAATATGTTTTGGCAGCTTACTCTGTGCCAGCACTGAGACAGACTCTAGGGACATAAAAACGACAGATACGGTCCCTGCTCTCAAGTATAAAAATAACAGCTGACATTTGTTGAACGCTTAGTGTACACAGATCCTCCTAGTGCTGCCCATGAATGAACTCATTTAATCCTCACACACCCCATGATCGATTTACCTAATTGTCCCATTTTATGGATAAGGACACTGAGGCATAGGTAACTGAAGTATAACTTCCCCAGAGTCTAATGTGGGACACAGACAAGTAGACAAGCCTTGCCAATCCAGCGCATTAAGTGCTGGGCCTGAAGGAAAGCAGATGTGTGCTCTTAGCCCCACTTGGGGTTAGGAAAGGCTTCCCAGAGACCAAAGAATGAGTTAGAACTGGCCAGTGAATAGGTGAGGAAGAGCATTGACACAGAAGGGGAGGATAAGAAACCTTCAGGTCCTGGAAAAGTTCAATAGGTCTGAAGCATAAGGAGGGCAAAAGATGAAGGCAGAGAGGTAGATACGAGGGCTTTTTATGTCATGTGGCTCACTGCCAGAGCCTGAAATCCTTTTCAAATGATCAGAACCAGAGGCCTTTCAAAGTCACGAACATAATCTAGACCATGGCAAATCAAAGTTAGCAAAGGATGGCCAATGTCACATTTCTCCACAATATTTCTTTTTAAAGATGGCTTATTTTTTCTCCCTTCAACTCAGATTAACTCTGGGTGGTCTTGTTTTACCTCCAAGAGGCTCTGGGGGAAAGTAATATTCTTGTCTCCCAGAATATCATCTGTAGGAAGCTTTTCAAGAAACGCCAGACTCACCAGCCTCATTCTGGGCAGGCATGCCAAGTGGCACACACCTGCACTTACCCTGATTCCTCTCCAGCCCCTACCCCCAAGAAAAGGTGCTCACAAAGGAGTCCAACCATTATTTATTGCTCATGCAATGAATCTCCAAGCTCTCTTTCCAAAAAGGGGCCCAATAAAATCTTATTAGACAATCATGTGTGTTCCGTATCTAAGAACATAGGTGACTCACAAAAGCAGTAGCGGTCCAGAGTAAAAAAATGTCACTTCTTGATCTTTGTAATCCAAGTACTACAAGATATTTGAAAATCAGCACTGAGTGGTAAAAATCACATGAAAATCAATACAGCGCAAAGGATTAAACCATCTCTCCTAAGATCAATCATGTGCCCGGTCCCGGCCCTCCTGTATACTCATGTCCTCAGCTTTCCTACTTCTGATTTGCTACTGTCTAGATCATGTTTATGACTTTGAAAAGTCTCTGGTTCTGATCATTTGAGGAGGATATCAGGCCCTGGCAATGAGCCATATGACGGAAGAGGCCTTCAGATCTTACCCCTCTAGCTTCGTCTTTTGCGCTCCCTATGCTCCAGGCACATAACCATTGCTTGACTATCCTTGAGGATGTCCAGGTGGACTTCTATCACTTCCCGAGACAAGGTGGTCACTTGTGAAAATAGTTTAGACTCTGGTTTTTGCCCCCAAATAAGGACTAAAGTATGAGGGGAAAAGGAAAGATGAGAGCTATTTAGAGGCCTCCCCCAAAGGGACATCCCAAACTCTTTACCTCCGGTCATCTCATTCTAAGAACCCACTCTCTCCTCATGTCCCAAACTTGAGGTCCACTGGGGAGGTGGGGAGGGTTACTGTATGTAAGAGAATAAATGAAGGAAGATAGCAGATTGTAAAAATCTAGTGTTTTCATAAATTAAACTGTAAAGATCCTTTTACTAATTCCAAAATGTAAATGGAGGCTGAATTACGATTAAAAAATAAAATATTTCTAAAACCCTGCCCACTTCTTTGATTCCTCAAAGCCATTATTCAGTAACATCGAGTCAGTAAGTCCAATGGTTTCCAGAGCTCTCTCCCTACCCCGCACACTCCCCATTCTCCTCATATTTTCATTCAGCGAGTATTCGTTGACGGCACACTTTGCACCAGTGTCCTGCTCTGTGCCACTAGGAAGACTTCAGCCATCTTATACCAATATGCTCTTGAAGCCGATATTAAAATGAACCCCAAAGGTAGCATGTGCAGTAACCCAGCATCTCTAACTGGGTGGGCCTTCGTCCCCCTCCACAAGCTCATCCTCTAGAAGCAGATGTTAGAAGTTAGAAACTAGAGGGAAATAGAACAAAGAGGTTTGCATACTGAGTCACAGACTTTTCCTTTGGTTCTTTCTCTTCATTCCCAGGTGACTGTCCCCATGGCTCCTCAGCCACCCCAGTTCCTGCATTTGGATTTTTTTGCAATCCCAACTTATTAAGAATTGTTTCTTCTTAATTTTTTTTTTTTGTTTTTTTGCTGAGAAAGATTAGCCCTGAGCTAACATGTGTGCCAATATTCCTTCACTTTATATATGGGTCACCACCACAGCATGGCTGATGAGTGGTGTAGGTCCACTCCTGGGATCTGAACCCGTGAACTCAGACCACCAAAGCAGAGCACCCTGACCTTAACCACTACACCATGGGGCCGGACCCTCTTCTTAACTTTTTAAAATAAGATTTGAAAACAATGGCCTTCAAAAGTTCCCCTCATGATTGAATAACGCCTATGACTATAGTCTTGTAAGGATTTTATTTCAAACTGTTCTAAGACTGTCCTAGTGGGACTATTTCATAGTAAATAACTGCCTTAGGAAAGCATAACACAAGATGCTCTATCATTTTCTAAGCACATAAGCAAGATCTTTGGAGGCCTGCAGCTCTTCTGTGCCTCCAGTCTCTATCTTTTCCTATCTGGTAGGTATTTCTGAAAATTTTTTAAAGAACAGTGTTTCCTCAGGCCTAAGAGTTTTTTAACCACAAAGACAACCTTGGCTGCAATTCATACCGTCTGCTTCTATGAATGCTTCAAAAATGGCTGAGGCAGACAAAATTCTTCAGAATCCAGGCCCCCCTGAATTCAGAGGGGAGAGAGGGGGAAAGGGATTCCTTTCTCCTTTTATAACCTCAAGACAATTGAATGCTGCCAGCGGAATTCTTGCTAGCTAGTCCCAGAGTTTGACCTCAGGCTGTTACAGAAACAATGTTTTCCATGAGTAGCTCTTGGTTAAGAAATTTCCTCTCACCCTGAGAGTCCAACAAATGTGGTTTATAAACCCTCAATTTCAACTCAAATAGTCTAAGCTGGGCCATCCAAGTTGGCGAGAACGACAATTTCCGAGGAGCTGTGCACGCTGTGTGCTCAGTTGTCATTTTATAGCTGAGGGACTTCTTCTTAAATAAAAAATTATGCTTGGGTGAGAAGATGTTGAAAATTCCCTCAGGAGCATCCAGACAAGTGGTAGGGAAGGGACAGCCCTCAGGCAGATGGAAGATGTGTGTGAGGGAATTCTCTTTGCAAGGGGGAGAGGAAGGTGTGCCTGCTTCTCAAAAAAGAACTTTAAAATAGGCTCCTGGCTATTTTCTCGTTTACTCCTCCTCTGTGTAATTTTCTCCTGATAAGCTGAATTGCTCCATGTCTAAGGAAGAACCAAGGGAGTGATCTAATGCTGGGCTGTTTTCAGAAGTAGCTGGGAAGAGAGGGAAGGAGAGGACAGAAAGGGGCAAGAAAAAAAAAAGCGATATTACAAGTACTTGGATAAAGATATACCCCTATAAATAAAATTTTCTCATTCCTTCCCTAAAGACCAAAATTATTTGCTAAATCTGTGTTCAGTGAAGAACCGTGTATTAAATTATAAAATAAGGGGGCATCCTTCTACTCATGAGGCTTTTCATTAAGAAGCATTCTGTAACCACACAAGGTAATATTCTGATGAATCCGCAGCAAATAAATAACGTGCACTATTTCCAGAAGTAACCGCGGTGTCTCTTCCTTCCTTTCTAGTTTACTGTGCAGTAAAACGAGAATCTGTCATATTCTTCCATTTACCTTGCCAATTACAACTCAGACAGGCGTCATTACTTTCTGTTTAAACACTTTTCCTTTTCCTTTGAAATATGTGACAATCCCATCACCCACTTCAGGTCTGTTTCCCAGGGTGCCAGTGCCTCGAGCCTTCAGTGCTTACATGCTGGAGTTGCATCGAGATGCTTCTGTGTGAAGCCCTCAGTAGGAGCAGCTAGAGCTCCTCAGGTGTTTATTATCCTATGAATGGGGTATCCAACTCAGCTAGGCCATCCTGTCTATCTTCTGCCTCCAGCCCCTATAGCTTTGAGCTCACTCAGGGCCAAAGCTGAACAGTTGCTCTTTTTTCCCCTCTGGTTTTGCTCTGGTGGATCACCCATAAAAACTTGTTCCTGGGAAAGTCTACCCTAGTTCACGCCTTATTGCTTCTTTTCTTTTACAAGGGCGGCCACTTTCCCTGAAAGTGTCCACATAGGCAAAAGGTAGGGCCACAGAATGTGGGATGCACTTTACTGGGCCAATGTCATGTCAGAAAGGGAAAAGCTTTCCTGCTTCTCAATAAAACTGAAATATATACTAAATTAGAAGAAGAAATGGGGAGAAAACTGGAGTGATATGGTCTTGGTTATTGTGTCTTTTCCTGCTTTAAGAACAGTTGAGGAAAAACCTTGAGAAAAAAAGATTGATCAATAATGATAATAGTAACCCATTCATTCAAAGCTGATAGTTTATCCCAGAAATGTAAATAATTTGAAAACTGTCCAGAAGGTCCAGTTCAAACAGCCTTTGTTTCATGAACCCAGTAAGAAGCCAGGCCGTCCTCTCTACCTCTTTCTTCTTTGGTAAGGCTGGATAGCCCTTACAAAGCAAACATCATTTTGTCAAAGCAGCCTGGAATGATTTTTTTCTTTCTTTGTTCCCTGTGTGGGCTTTTTAGCCCCAGGATCTTTTAATCCGATACAACTCATTTAAAATAGATGAGAATGTTCTATCACCCAATCTAAATGCCTTGGGAAACAGAAGGGAGCTGTCATAATTGCAAACTGTATGGTGAACACCAAAAATTGTGATGCAGCGTTTGCACAGCATGCGCCAGCTGGGATGAGTGATGTGCAGACTGAGTTTCCAGAGCCAGGGTGTGTGATCAGATGCAGATGTTCCAGGTAGTCTGTAGGGCAAAAAGGGATGTCGGGGCCGTCAGGCCTGGTAACGGTTACAGGAGACCCTCAGCAAGGCCTTGTGAGTTGAATCATTGCAGTGAAATCCACATGCTCTCATCTAAGACGCTTTCTTGTTGAGTCATGACACTGCTTCTGTTTTTCGGTCTCCTTGTCGCCAGTGTCATGTGTTTGCCAGCTACTATTTCCCTAAGGTTATGATCCTGTCTGGCCCTACTAGCTTTTCCAAGTGTTTATCTGGATTTCTCCTCCGTGTTTAGAGCGCACAAATTTCCTAGTCTTGTCCTATTTGCCAGGTCTTTGACATACAATCTTGCTCCTGAAGATGGGTCTCCTGGTTTTTGACAACTTGCCTAGTTTATCTCATTTCTTGGCTGTGTGCTGTATGTGATATGAGTCTGAACTGCTCACCTTGATCTTGACCCCAAGTTCCACATACACACGTTATCTGAGTATCTACTATGTGCCAGTTATCAGGGGTTCCATGGTGAACAAAACAACTATCTTCCCTATCTTTACAAATCTTCAATCAGCGATTAAGATAGATATTAATCCTAAAGCCAAATAAACACATAATGAAAAATTATAAGTACCATGAAAAGAACAGAGCTCTCTGAAATACCCTAAAAGGAAAGGCCTTTATGAGAAAGTGAGATTTAAGCTAAAACTTGAAGGATTAGTAGGAGTCAAACAGACAAAACAGCTTTCCAGGCAAGAAAAACAACATGACCGAAGATCTTCTGGCAGGAAAAAGCTTGGCAAATTCACAGAAATTAAAGTAAGTTAATGTGACTGAAGAGTAGTGAAAAAAAGGGGAACTGAAACGAGGTTGTAGAATTAGGAGGGACAAGGCAATGTAAAGCTTTTTCAGTCATAGCTAAGAATTTGGTATTCCAGTCTAAAGCAGTGGAAGCTGCTGAAAGATTTTAAGCAACAGAATGACTGTGATCCCATTTATATTATTCAAAGGGCAAGGGCAAGACCTAAAGCAAGGAGACCAGTAAGAGAATATTGTCACAAACTATGAGAATGTTCAGTCTGCTCCCATGTGACTCTCCAATCCTGGACCACAGTCCTGAAATGGTTCTTCTCATTCTGGCTGTGTGTCTTATCCTACCATTCCTAGGTCCTTTGGGAGCTCAAATATCACTACAGCTTGCCTTCACTCAAAATAAAAAGCCAACCCAGAGAAGAGATCAAGGCAATCACACGTCGTGTTTGGAAGGAATTTTCCATTTTCAACAATTTGTTCTTCTACCACAAGAAGAACTTTAGGGGCCAGTCATTTGTCTCGTTTCAAGCCCCTCTCCTCACAACCAATATAGGAGCAGGAACCAGCACTGAACCAGGAATTAGAAGAGCAAATATCTCGTCTGATTTCAGAGATTGCCCAGATCGTAGAGGTGACACAAACTTAAACGGAAGGTAGGATGGACAGTACCAAAAATGACTATGAAAGAAGTAATAAGACTAACTGTTGACAAAAGGCAGAAGTAGAGTTTTTCCGATTCAGGCACTATGTTGAAGGATAGAACCTTAAACCTCTGAGAGGTCAAATCCAGGCTTTGATCCAAGGGAATAAATCCTTAAATAGAGCAGAAAAATCAAATGACCTGAACTTCAGCACGCTTACAAGAGATAATCCTAGGCACGACCTGTCTCACAAATACTACTGAATCCTCCCAGACACCAGGAGGTCCTTGGGGTTGGAAGTGGTGAGGAGGAAACATTTATTTATTATAGTTCCAGGTTTATGGAGGGGAAATTTAGTGGAAATCTTTTTCCATGGTCAGGAAATTGAATAGGATTGGAATCAGAGTCAGAATGCGAAGGTTTTTGCTTAGAGGCCAGAATAGTCTTGCAAGAAGCCCCAGGGCCCATCGATAGTAAATACTGACAGAAGCCCACAGTGAAGGCTGCTGAATTGTGTGGACGGTATTTTACTGTCTATATATCCCCTCAGTGTGCTGGGGGAGAGAAAAGAGGCTAACATAAAACATGTGTGAGTGTGTGTGAGTGTGTATGTGTGTGCGTGCACATGTGTGTCTGATTTCTCTGAAAGAAGGGCAATGACATGCTTCAAAGCATAGAAAAGATAATATTTCAGAGTGACATTTCTTCCAAAATACTGCAACGACCACCTTAGAAACAAATAGATTCATTTTTTCATGCTGAAAGCAAATAAATAATATTGGTTTAATTCGTCTTAAAATCTGGGTTCTAAAACGAGTTGAATGTCTGGTTAAATGGCAATGGGTTGAAACACCTGCACACAGTAAGTTCCCTCTTTTATTATCATTTTAGACAAAGTGACACCTAAAGGAGGAAAGAGACATTTTTATCTTCATGTTTCCAACTCCTTTGTTTAATTCTTTTGTGGCATGTCGCGTATTGATTCCAAATCTGAATCCTTCTTGACTCCAGCAGAAAATTGGAAGGAAAATGTTGAGGTTTCTGTATATGCTATGTTTAGCTCTTTTGGAAAGCTAAAATAAAATAAAATAAATAAAATAAAATAAAATAAAAGCACATTGTTACCACCCTGAACCTGGGAGAAGTAAGTATAAAGTAAGGAAAGGCAAGGAAAGAGCGAGTGGCATAGCGCAAGCTGATGTGTGGCCTTGGTCTGAGAGTAGATTGCATTTACTCATAAGCAGAAAGAATTAATCAGGAGACAGAACGTGGAACCAGGAAAACATTCCAGCTCATCCTAGACAAGGACTTCATGCCTCAATTTTCTTATTCTCTTGTGAAGTGGTGGCTTCCCATAAGTCAGGCGTGCCCATTGTAGTCATAAAAAAGAGTCTTGTAATACAAATAAGAATAATTTTTGATTCATTCATATGGTTATCACCACTTTAACCCAGAAAATTCAGAACAGTGTATTTATAAAGTTACATGACATGTACCATTTGAGAACGGGAATTACATCCAGAAAAGTGATCATTTTGTCTCTTTATTCTTGGTCTAGACGGCTCTGGTAAATATCACGTGAAAGGGAAATACCAACCTATGAAACAGATGAGGAGTTCACTAAGCATCTCCTTTGAAGGAGCTACTCCCAATTTAAAAAAATTTGTTTCCCAGTTAAGTGGGGCTTAAACTTCTTTTCCCAAAGTCGGTATAGCAGAGAACATGAAGTGGAAATAGCACTGATATGGCCTCTGGTCCCAGCCCAGCTCTGGTGTTAAGTAGCTGTGCGACCTTGGGCATGTCACTGAATCTAAGTCTCAGTCGTGTCACCTATAAATGGGGGATGGCAGTCAGAGATTAAGCAATCAGATTCAAAGGCAGCCTCTTTGTCACTTAAATGAGAAAAACATGGAAAGTCCTTAGATCATGCCTGACACACAGTAAGTGCTTGAGAGATGTCAAATACTCATTTTCTCATTCTTCTTATTAGTATCACCACTTGTGTGACTTTAGGCAAATAGCTGCACCTCTCTTGACCTTCAGCTTTACCTATTTATAAACTGAGTTAAACAGTTACTATGAACATTAAATGAGAAAACATTTGTTGAAAGGGCCAGACACAGTGCTAGGCAAAAACTAGCTGCTCAGTAAACGTTTTCTTCTTTCCCCAAGGTTGTATGGGTTTATGACGAGGAAAGAACAAAAACAAACAAACAAAAAAACTTTCATTTTTCTTTAGCAAGACCACTGGGGGAAGAAAAAGGGATCACCATATGTACTCAGTTTACAACAAACTTCTGTTTATTCGTTCTTTAAAAATCCTTCTTTAAATGAACTGACCAAATTTTAAGAAGTCAAAAAATCTCAGAATTACCATATCCCTTAGCAATTTTTTAAATTGTGGTAAAAAACTTATGCGTTTTAACCCTACCATCATAACCATTTCTAAGTTTGCAGTTCAGTAGTGTTATATATTCATACTGTTTTGCGACCAGTCTCCAAAACATTTTCATCTTGCAAAACCGAAACTCTGTCCTCATTAAACAACAACTCCCCATTCTCCCCTCCCCTCAGCCCCTGGCAACCACCATTCTACTTTCTGTTTTTATGAATTTGACCACTCTAGATACCTCATATAAGTGGAATCATACCTTACTTGTCTTTTTGTGACTGGTTTTTTTCACTTAGCATAATGTCCTCAAGGTTCATCCATGTTGTAGCATGTGTCAGAATTTCCTTCCAATTTAATGATGAATAATATTCTATTGTAAGAGTATATCACATTTTGTTTACCCATTCATCCATTGATTCTTTTAGTAGTTTTATCCAAAATCTTTTAAAAAATAAAATTTCCAGGTAACAAAATTGTACCGCCTTCTCTTCTCCCTTGCCTCAATTTAGCAAATCTAGTTTGCTAAGAGGAATCAAAACCATGGAGAAAGACAGAGCTTGTTTGTGTCCCCTTTCCCACTCTGTCATGTGTAGATTATCATATTGGCAATGTGTTTTCCTCAAACCTCAGCAGGCTCTTCCTCCTCAGCTCAACCCAGACGAACCAAAATAATAAAAATAATAAAACTCTTGGTTCTGTTTCCTTGCCCACCAGATGAATATTACCAAACTCCACTCTCCTTACACACTGGCTCTTACTTCTTCTTGTCCTCTATCTGACATTTTTTTTTTTGAGGGGGCTGTAATAGTGATTCTTCCAGAAGGAATTTACCAAAGGAGAGAAGAGATGTGGAGGTTTGGAGCTATAAACATGAACACTGGCCTTCTTGCCCAGGAGCAAGGCAGTCAGTCCAATAGGATGGGATCCTTCTTCTCCCAGGGCCATCGAAGAGGGCTGAGTGTTGTCACTAACTTTTTAGTATACCCCTCCTAAAAACTATCTGGACTCCAAAATGCGTCATGGCTATAGGATCAATGCTGGGAAAATAGTAAAGAAGATAATCCTGTTGCTCCTAACCTCCTTGCTTTGCATTGGTAGACTTTTCTTGTGTGGTGGAAAGTCAGCACAAGCATCATCATGGGTTCTAAGATCTCACTATCCAGTCTAGCCTCTCTGGGCTGGTCATACTTCCAGTCTGTAGAAATATTAGAAAGGATTATCTTATTCTCACTAATTGATTTCCTCCAACTATACAGCAGTGGCCACCTAGGTCCAAAGCCTGCTCTACCCAGAGAATATAATTCAGACCCCTTGTTTAAGCCCATTGCTTTGTAGAACAGAAAGTAATCCAGCACCTACAATGTATCAGACACTTCTTATGGGCCCTGGGGATATAACTATGGGTGAGAGAGGATCTTGTCACCAACAAAGCTTATACTCTGAAGGGAGGAGGTAGATAAACAAACAATTGAATAAAGATGGTTTCATCCTTTCATTTCTGATGGTGATACCCACTATAGAGGAAATAAGGTGATATGAGAGAGAGTGACTGCAGTGAGGTGTGGGCTGCACTGGATGGCACTGTCAGCAAGTAAAAGCTTCTGGAGGAAGGGCCACTGGACTTGTGACCTGAAGGTTGAGAAGAAATCAATCAGGCAGGTTGGTGTCAAGATGGTGGTGTAGGCAGACTCTGAACTCACTTACTCCCATGGACAAAACCAATTTACAACCACGCATGGAACAATTACCCCTGAGAGAGAAATGAAAACTGGATAAAAAGAACCCCCCAACAAGGAATAATCCTGACTGAGGTGGAAGAGGCAGAAATTCCTTTTTGGAGAGAAAGAAAGCCACCCTGGCAAGCTGCAGTGCTTCATGGCCCACGAGGGCCAATCCTAGGGTATGTAGCCTTCCCTGGAGGAGTGGGGGAACTGAACAGGGGAGCATTACCACTAGAAGCATCTTTTGAACTCGGTAGAACTGAGACAAGTGTCATAATATCTGGCTTTGATGGCTGTTGACAACAACAGGGAACACCCCCGGAAAAGCTATCAGACATAAGGGGGAAAAAAGCCTCTTAAAGGGCCCACACACAAATTCACTCATTTTGGAAAGTAACCTAAAATCATCAGAAAGAAATGTGCACAGTCCTTTGGTGAAAAGAAACTCACCTAATAGGCTCTGGGTGAATCTCGGTGAGAGGTGAGACCTCTCCAGGGACTGAGACATTGGCGACAGACATTACTGTGACCTAGTACAGGCATGCTGACACAGATGCTGGCAGTAGCCACTGGAGTTCTTCCACTGGCCTGTTATCCCAGGGTCTGCCCCACCCACTAGAGCATTGACTTAATCCAGCTCAGCCAGGGCAGGCAGTCCACCCTGGGGATGGACCCCACCCAACAGCAAGCCCTCAGGCAATTTGTGGGCCTGCATAGGCTGGGTGCCTGGATGCAGTTGGGTGAGAGGGTCTGCCTCTGCGGGGCAGGGTGCATGTGAGGAGTGGGTGGAGTGTGTGTGGCATTGGTGGAGTGTTTGGGGCCTCTGCAGTAGGGCAACTGGGTCTTCTTCAGGGGGTCAGGGCATGCGCATGGGGCAGGACTGTGTTGACAGTGTATGTGGCCCTGTGGGCAGTGTGGCTTGTCAGCTGCAGCAGACTTGTGCTTCTCAAACAGCCACATACAGGATCACCAACAAACTGGATAATCCAGAAGAAATGGATAAATTCTTAGAATCATACAATCTTCCAAAACTGAATCAAGAAGAAATACAGAATTTGAATATACCAAACATCAGTAAGGAAATTGAAACAGTAATTTAAAAACTCCCAAAAATAAAAGTCGAGGAGCAGACAGCTTCCCTGGTGAATTCTACCAAACATTCAAAGAAGACTAATACCTATCCTTCTCAAACTCTTTCAAAAATTTGAAGAGGAAGGGAAGCTTCCTAATTCATTCTACAAAGCTAACATTACTCTGATACCAAAACCAGACAAGGACAACACAAAGAAAATTACAGGCCAATATCACTGATGAATACAACAATACATTAAAAAAGATCATCCACCAAGATCAAGTGGGATTTATTCCAGGGATGCAGGTATGGTTCAACATCTGCAAATCTATCAACATGATACACCACAAAATGAAGAATAAAAATCACATGGTAATCTCAATAGATGCAGAGAAAGCATTTGACAAGATATAGCATACACTTATGATAAAAGGTCTGAATAAAATAGGTATAGAAGGAAAATATCTCAACATAATAAAGGCCATGTGTGAAAAACCCACAGCTAACATCATTCTCAGTGGAGAAAAAAATGAAAGCTATCCCTCTAAGAACAAGAACCAGACAAGGATGGCCACTTTCACCACTTTTATTTAACATAGTATTGGAAGTCTTAGCCAGAGAAATCAGGCAATGAAAAGAAATAAAAGGGATCCAAATTGGAAATGAAGACGGGAAAGTGTTACTATTGCAGAAGACATGATTTTATATATATAGAAAATCCTAAAGAATCCACCACAAAACTTTCTGAAATAATAAGTGCATATGGTAAAGTTGCAGGATACACAAATCAGTTGTGTTTCCATACACTAACAACAAAGTAGCAGAAAGAGAAATTAAGAATACAATCCCATTTACAACTGCAACAAATAGAATAAAATACCTTGGAACAAATTTAACCAAAGAGGTGAAAGATCTGTACACTGAAAACTATAAAACACTGTTGAAAGAAATTGAAGAAGACACAAAGAAATGGAAAGATATTCTATACTCTTGGATTGGAAGAATTAGCATAGTTAAAATGTCCATACTTCCTACAGCAATCTACAGATTCAATGCAATCCCTATCAAAGTTACAAGGATATTATTCACAGAAATAGAACAAAGAATCCTAAAATTTATATGGAACAACAAAAGACCCCAAATAGCCAAGGAATCTTGAGAAAAAAGAACAAAGTACCACACTCCCTGATTTCAAAATATACTACAAAGCTATAGCAATCAAAGAAGCGTGGTACTGGCAAAAAAACAGACACACAGATCAATGGAACAGAATCAAGAGCCCAGAAATAAACCCATACATCTACAGACAACCCATTTTCGACAAGGTAGCCAAGACTATACGATGGAGAAAGGAAAGTCTAATCAATAAATGGTGGTGGGAAAACTGAACAGCCACATGCAAAAGAATGAAAGTAGACCATTATCTTATACCATACACAAAAATCAACTCAAAATGGATGAAAGACTTGAATGTAAGACCTGAAACCATGAAACTTCTAGAAGAAAACATAGGCAGTATGCTCTTCAACATCAGTCTTAGCAGCATATTTTCAAGTACCATGTCTGACCGGGCAAGGGAAACAATAGAAAAAATAAACAAATGGGACTATATCAAACTAAAAATCTTCTGCACAGCAAAGGAAACCATGAACAAAATGAAAAGACAACCTGATAATTGGGAGAAGATATTTGCAAACCATATATGTGATAAGGGGTTAATATCCAAAACATACAAAGAATTCATGCATCTCAACAACAAAAAAAGCTACCAACCCAATTGAAAAATGGGCAAAAGATCTGAACAGAGATTCTCAAACAAGATATACAGATGGTCAACAGGCATGTGAAAAGATGTTCAACATCATTAACTATCAGGGAAATGCAAATCAAAACTACAGTGAGATATCACCACACTCCAATCAGAATGGCTATAATTAAAAATACAGGAAATCACAAGTGTTGGAGAGGGTACGGTGAGAAGGGAATTCTCATACACTGCTGGTGAGAGTGCAATCTGGATGCAGCCACTGTGGCAAACAGTATGGAGATTCCTCAAAAAATTAAGAATAGAACTACCATATGATCCAGATATTCCATTGCTGGGTATTTATCCAAAGAACATGAAAACACAAATGCAGAAAGATACATGCACCCCTATGTTCATTGCAGCATTATTCACAATAGCCAAGACTTGGAAGCAAACTAGGTGCCCATCTAGGGAAGAATGGATAAAGACAATGTATAGTATATATACACAATGGAATACTACTCAGTCATAAGAAACAATGAAATCTGGCCATTTGTGACAAAGTGGATGGACCTTGAGGGTATTATGTAAGTGAAATAAGTCAGAGGGAGAAAGTCAAATACTGTACAATCTCACTCATAACTAGAAGACAAAAACAACAACAAATAATCACATAGAGAGAGATTGGATTCATGGTTACTAGAGGGGAAGCGGGGAGAGAGGAGGGTGAACTGAGTGATTAGGTACATATGTGTGATGACGGATTGTAATTAGTCTTTGGGTGGTGAACATGATGTAATCTATACAGAAATTGAATTATAGTGATGTACACCTGAAATTTATGTAATGTTATAAACCAGTGTTACCACAATAAAAAAGAAAAAAGAAATCAATCAAGCAATAGAGGAGGAATAAAGAGCTTGAGGCCTTGAAGGAGAACAAAGAGCTCTCCATTTTCAAGAGCAACCTGAAAGAAGGCCAGAGGGCCTGAGCCTTGGGAGCAAGAGAAGATAAGCTTGAAGAAGTCGGCAGAGAGAAACCATGCAAGGCCTTGAAGGCACAGAAAAGCATTTGACCTTGTTTCAAGTAAAATGGAAAGGCACACAAGGGTTTTAAGTGAGAAAATGATATGATCTGATTTAAATGTTTAAAGGTTACTTTGGATGCTGCATGAAAATAGAGTACAGCAATGATTCTCAAAGTGGGGTTCCAAGACCACCTGGAAACTAGTTAAAATGCAAATTCTCAGGTCCCACCCCTGACGTCCCATATCAGAAATTCTGGGAATAGGGCCCAACAACTGTGTTCTAATAAGCCCTCGAGGGCATTGTGATGTGCATTCATAATTGAAGACGACTGATGAGAGGAAGACAGGCAGAGATGGCGGGAAGCCAGATAGGAGGCTACAGCACAGGACAAGATACTGCTCTTCCTGCTGTTGTTCCTATTGTCTAGGGATGGATGAGACCCGCTGCTTAAGAAACACTCCTTTGAACTTAGAAATTTGCTTGAGGGGTGTAGGAGGGAAGGGGAGTCAATGACAAAGAGGTTCTCTTCCTTTCTGTCAACCAAAACCTATCTTTCAGACAGTGATTACAGACTTCTTTTATTTTTTCTTTCCTTCTCTCTCTGTTACTGTTGTGTTTTTTTTTTTTTTTTTTTTTTTGGCTGAGGATGTGTGAAATTCAAAAGTGCATTTACATCATTTATCTAAGGAAAAAGAAATTTAAACCCGCACTTTTTTCATGTCTACACCATATCACAAGAAATAGAATAACCTTGGGGTGAATATGGGGGACTGGTGCATTGAGGAGCTATGCCTCATACAGATCAAAGCTGGAGGTTTTGACCCAAATATAGTTAGACAGAGTGTTATCTGGGTCAAAAGTAAAGTTGATTAGAAAGTCCTGTTAGAGGTCAAAATCCCTTTTCATGCTCAGAAGGGCTTTTCACACGTGCCCTCACACCAAAGAGGGAAGGAAAACCTTTATTTAACATCCTGTCATGGGCCGCACACCACTATTGACTACAAAGGGCCTTCTCCCAGGCATCACTAGAAACACTCATATTCTTTTCTGTGGATTTACTGAGCTGGACTAATTTTGTGGTTTTCCAAAATCAGTCCCCACATCTAATCTCCCATAGAACCTGAAAATTATTATGAAATGCAGACTTTACACTGGAAGAGTAAAATGTTATATCTTCGTCTGTCACTAAGCACTCTTGAGTTTTTAGATTGGCTAGCAGCCAGCTAAGTGGACAGGAATAGGATAGCAAAGAGGGAGAAGAAGAGGCAGGGAGAGATTTAGGAATGTCGATCTTTGGACAAGAAGGGGATTAGAATAACAGGAGAAAGAGTTACTGGAGAAAAAAATTGGGATAAGAAAATTAATAAAAAGGGAAAGTACTGGAGTAAAGTGCAAAGATCAAGGATTAACAACACATATTTGGGTTTCAATTTGACTATGCCTCTTACTAATTGTGTGATTTGGGGCAAGTTACACTAATGCTCTTAAGTTTCAGTTTCTTCATCTATGAGATGGGGATCATCATCGAGCTACCTCAAAGAGATATTGCAAGAGTTAAATAAAATCTTATCATTAAGTGTCTGGTATAGTACCTGACACACAGGAGATTAGTAAATACTAATGGTCTCCTTCCCCTGCGCTCTTTTCTTCTACCCAGAGTATAGCATGGGGAAGAAGAGAGGAAGATGCTTAAAAATAGAAAGAGATAAAACTGCTTGGTTATTTTGTATTTTTCTGTTCCAAAAGTAAAACTTTTGAGATTTTTGGCATCTCATTTTTTCAGTACCACGATCTCCTTGGGGGTCTGAGTGAAGAAGGTAGAGCTGCCCCTCTCAAATCATTGTGGGACAATCCTGTGTCCGAATGCCTCTGCCTCAGGCTGCACAGTGCCCCTCTTGGGATGTGCACTCCCAGAGCTCCTCATTGGGTCTCAGCTCCTAAAGTTGAGGAAGGCAACAGTTCTCTCCCCACTCTGCCAACTGTACTAGGAGGCTTAGAATATGGGCCTGTAAGTCTACTGCTCCTTACAACCAGTCCCAAGCATTTGGAAAGATGAGGAAGGCAAGAGCATCCAAACTTTATAACTCAGAGGTTTAAGTGACACTTGTGAAAGTCCTAAAAGAATGTTTTCTGTCTCCATCAATGGAATAAATTTTGTAGAATTCTGAAAAAGGACCTTGGGCTGCCCAAAGGCCAAAAGTACACAAATTAAAACAACAACAAAAAGGAAACGAAGAGGTTCTGTGACTTGACCAAGGTCATATAATAAGTTAGGGCAGCATCACTTACCTGTCTGAGTCAACATCAAGTCCATGCTCTTCTCAAATGGCACAAGTGGTCCAGCCCAGCATGCAGGACACAATGTTCCTCTTTGAACAACTTGTACTTGGAAAGTGAGACTATCTTTTGAAATCTTACTGTTCTCCTGGGACGAAATACTGCATCACTAATTTGAAAATGCTTACGTTTTAGAAATAACTGCAAAATCGAATCATTCATTATGCCCCTCAGCAGCAAAGACCAGCCCTGCCTTGCCACACTTGCAATTGATATTTTATTTGTGGGAAGGCATTCCTTTTCTTGCTGCCAGCCAACATTATTTGTAGCCTAATAATTTATTCACAAAATAATCCCACTTATTTGTGTTTCAGATATATATTTCCCAGGATACTCCATATATTTAATGATAACACCGCAAATATGCCCAAATAAGACAGTGCAATTTGCAACTTAATGGAAAAAGGTATGTTAACAATACAATATGATTTCCGTATGAAGAACAAAAGAATTTCCTCTGAATGCATTGGCCCTGAGACACATGAGGGAGAGCAGCAGGGCAAAGCTGATCAAGTGGTCTACAAGGGTAATTTCCCCGCAAGGGCTGAGAGCACAGGTCACAACCCATCACCAGCACTGGTGAAAGACAAGTAATAACTGACAGTAGTAACACGCCCTGTTTCCCCAATCTGATCTGTCTGCCAGACAGGCCATTCTATACATTTTACAGAAAATAAAAAGAACACAGACTAAAAAGAAAATAAAAACATAACTTGGAATACAGGACAAAAAGAAAAATCAAGCAAACACTAACACATATCCACATAACTGAAACAAATTGCTCCATGCTTTTAAGGTACAGTTAGCGTCACATAGCTTTTGTTTTCCCTAAATAAATCTGTCTTGAGCTCCTAGTGCCAAATTAGCAGAATATCTGGTATCCTCCTCTTATCAAACTCTTTAAAATATCCAAAGGCCTGGGAGAGAGGTGGGGTGATTGTGACATCCTCACCTGAAGAAAGACCCTGGCGTCTGATGGGTTATGTGGTGTTGGGTCTGCATCGTTATCCTGGCCTGCTGCTTGTCCTGATCCCTACAGAGACCACCCTGCATCTTCATGAGAAGCTGATCCTGCTCCATTAGGAGTCCTTTTATCCAGGATGTGGTGGGTTCCCAGAATCATAGCTCTGAGTGCTCAGCCTTTCCATGCTCAGCCATCCCCGCAAGGACCAGCCCCACTTCCCAGCACCGTCCCAGTGGTTCAAGCTTCAGCCTGTTGTGGACACCTGGTGACTGTCTCCTTTCCTTCCCTGAGACCCACTACTTCCTTCCTCCCTAAGGTCAGGCAGCTTTCCCCATTAATCCCTGAAATGCAAAGGGTCTCACTATATACTTTCGGTGCACAAGAAGGCTACCATCTACCACCTATGTGGGCTGCCCAGATTGCCTCTAGAGCACCCATTAGCTTCAAAACACAAGAGGCCTGATTTTCAGTTTTTGCCAGCCACCTCCTCAGGTGTGTACCCTAATGATTTAGGGGTGGGAGTGGTTCTCATTCTTCAGGAAAGAACCAACATAAGCACAACAAAGATGATTTAATCTCCTTTGAATGAGCAAGATGACTCTTTGTCACCTCTTCCTCTAGACCAGAAAAATAAACCAAGTTCAATCAAAAGTAGGACATCCTGCTAGACTAAGAGCTAGAGCACTAGTAATAATTTAGTATGATATTTGCAAACATTGTGTGTCCCTGCAAATAGTCACTCTCCAATGTGCATTATTACTACTTGCTCCATAAATTTTGTGCAAATAAGTAGGGAAGACAGATTTGAAAATTAAAATTCATATTGTAATGTGCTAGGCATTCAGTAGATTACTGTTTGTGCTTTCATATACATCTATACCATTTATTTGAAGCTTTCCAACAACCTTGTAAGATATATACTATCAAATTTATTTCACAGATGAGAGAAGTAAGGTTCAAAGAGGTTGAAAAACCTCAATATCAAGTAGCAAATTGTGAAGCCAGGATTTGAATTCTCAACCTCTTTTCCACTCCATATTCTGATGCTTACGAAGGAGACGATAAGAAGCAGCTTGGTTTTCTTGCTTCTAAAATGGGAGGCTCATACTGAGCTGGAAAGAAAATATCAAAAAATTACTTTTTTCTTACGACTGCTTTGGAACAATTTCACTTACTCTGCACTACATTCCACAGCACCACTTGGGGAGAATACTGAGTGCTGATTTGCCCCCTCTAGAACCTCTGGAGAAAACACAGACCCTGTCTGTGTAACTAGAGCACTGTAGAGAGCCCAAAACTAACCAAAGAGTGGTGGCTTATGCAAGAGAGCAGACATTGCATTAGCAAACCCAACTCTGGGTGACAATCACAGAGGCAAGCAGTATGAAACACAAATGGGGGTAAGGGTACACCTGGACAAAGAACTGATGGGTTGAAGGGAAGAAAAAATAAAGAGGATTCAAAGAGATAGGAATTTACTTGGTTGTGAGAGTGCTTCATGATATGGTTGCATGAAGCTAAAAACAGAAGGTTACCCTGGTACCGGGGGAACATCTGTCCTGGAAAACAAACAGTGCTCCACTATCCAGGATTCTGCCTTCCCCTATTCTGATGGCAGCATCCCAACTCAGCTGCTGGAATTAGAGAAAAACAGAGAGGGCAACAGGAGGAAGTCATAAAGGCATTGCTCAGAGTCCTGGCTTCTTTTGCTTTTCAAAGTCCACTTCACATTTCATTTGATCCCCACTTTGCAAAAGAGGAAACTAAAATATGTAGAAGCTGAATGATGCATCCATGTGATGGAGTAGTTTTGCGTTTCAGCACTAGAACTCAGATCCCCTAACACTCAGCTCTATATTCCTGTTGGACAAATGAAGAGAGGAGAAAAAAGAGAAAACTTCCTTTTTCAGAGCATTTTTTGTTTTATCCTCTTACTCTTGCTGTGTGTGTGTGTGTGTGTGTGTGTGTGTTTCTCTCTCTCTCTCTCCCCCTCTCTCTCTCTCTCAAACACACACACACACACACACACACACACACACTCATTATATACATATTTAAAGCAATGTTTTCATAAAGAAAAATAAGAGCTGCTGGGTGTGGATTGAGTCAGGGAATGTCTTGCATTGAGAATGCAGTGAACATTCCCAATGGAATAGGACTGGTACACTGAGGTCTGCTGCATTCTGGAAGAACTCTTAGTCTTCTTTTAGACCCTTTTTAGTCAAGGGACAGATAAAGGGGAAATTTAGTCGGCTAACATCTTGGCCAATTAAAGAAGGAGAAAAAAGTAGCTGGAACTCTTCTTAAATTAGTCTATTAGAAGACTACGGAATCTTTGTTACTATCTCCCTAGTATTACATTTTTACAGTGAGAGAATAGTGTGACAGTATCCAGACCATGGTCAGAGGCATCATTTTTTGGTGTCTAATTCATGCTCAGGCATACTCAGGTGTGAGTTTTTCTGTGTGGTTTCTCTACACATTGGCCTGGGTGATATATCCTAAAAATAAACTTTGGATCATTCTCCAGTACCTCCCTTAAATCCAGGCAACTGAGGTCTCTGCCAGGGGCCCTGTGCTCTAAAGGGCCCCCATGGGCCTCCTACATGGCAATAGCAAAGAGTCCACAGGGCCAAGGGTGTGTGCCCATCTGGAACCCATGATTCTAAACCATCCTCTTGGTACCTAAGCTAAAATTCTGAGCCCAAATAGCCTGAATATGTTGCAGGGCTTGCACAGCCTCCAAAAAGTAAGTATCCTTCTGAGAGCAGACAGCACAGACCCTGTGCATGCCCCCGGGTCTGAGCTGTGACCAAGAGCTGTTTGTGGGATGGTGAGGGGGCAGACAGATGGAGCTTTGACATGTGGATGCAGGTGTGAGTGTCCTGAACAGGAGATGGGAAGAAAAGAGGGTAGGTAATTGGTAGGATGGAGATTTGGGGTTGGGGAAGTGGTCTCCATTCATATGCTTGCCCCAGGCCTTGCAAGTGAAATGCATGTTGGGGGAGACTGCCTCTATCATATCCCAAGAAGCAAAGCCTCCTAACTAAACTCATTGCTTCTTTCTTCTGCCTCGATTCATCCTCCACACTGTGACCAGGGTTCATCCTTTAAAAATATGAACACGATCTTATCAAGTCTCTGGTTAAAAATATTTCATGGCTTCTGTTGCTTACAACATCATAATCTAGCTCTGTGTGCTCAAAGTCCCTTATGATCTGGCTACCCCCTACTCATTTTTCCACCCACAAGCCCCCCACTCCACCACCACTTGCTATGTCTTGTATATTGACCACCTTGGACCACCTCACTCAAAACCATGTACCCTTAATTGTGATATTCTCTTTTTCTGGCCGGTATGTAGAAGGTAGAAAATAAATGTTTTGTTGAACTGAGTTGAAACGACAATTTACTGATATGACAGAGCAATTTTTTGAGATGTTTTATTTGTGGGATTTTTTTTGTAGTTCCCATTCCCCCTCCTCCCCATTCTGTGGAGGTTGCCAACCCTTTCATCTTTCATTGTTTTGGGAATATTTCTTCCATGTGAAAAGCATATGCTTCTTCTTCAACTCATCTTTTTCTCATCTACAATAAAAGCCTAAACTCTCTCAAGAGATTATGCTCCAGAAGGGAAGTAGTGGTGGCTGTAAGAAGGTGCTTTTGAGGGGAAAAATACAGAGAAAAGACAAGAGATGGCTAGAGATAAGAGGGGACAGAGATTGTCAGGTCCCTGAATTTAGTGTCAATATCTTGGAGGTGGCAAGTCCTCGTAGGGTTTGAGGAGCTGCAGGGGTAAGACATACATCATTCATGTTGTATGACATGGATGTTGAGACAATCTCCACAAAGTCAGCTGGACAAATTGTCAAGATGCGAGGCTGTGGCACTAAGTCTTCTGCAGTATTAGCCAGGTAATGCTTCCTCTCTCCTAAGTAATGTACAGTAAGATCACATTGTCCTTCAGTTAATGAAAAATGCTAGAATAATTATACAACAGCCTTCTCCTGCTCAGAAAATGAGTGTGTGGCTCAACCAGTGAAGATCACTTCTAGTCACTTTCACCGTTACCACCTTAATGTACTCATTGCTCCCCGGGCTATCTAACAGGGTTTGAATGGGATTTCCTCAGGCTATGTCTATAACAAGAAATGTTTTCCAGCCCCTTCTTATTTGGTCCCTTCATCCCATAGTATTTTTTTCTACACAACTGATCGTGTGAGGCCAATTATGAAAAGCAAGCCCAATAATTTCCCAGGAGCTGCTTCTGCTAGCTTAATGAAAGACACTTCCCCAATGGACACAAGCAAGAGCTACCTACTCCAAGGGCCCAGTGACTGCAACACCTCACTTTCAGAAGTTAAAGAAGGTCTTATCTAGTCAGGATGAATGGGCATTACTTAGAGAACTGTGTTGTAGGTTTCCCAAAGACATAGAGCTTGAGTATTAGAAATCAATACAAAGGATAAGCAACTACAGCCAAATGCAGGCATCTTTTGTCTACTTGCAGGTCATGTTAAGTCTCTCAGGTATTGCTGTTCTATCCTTATTGTTAAAGGCAGCTTATAGGTGTTTCAAAATGGGCCTGTCGGAGAGTAGCACAAGCTATCTGCCTTGGCTCTAAAACCCATTATGTAAAATCAAGATATTTGCCTTGAATTCATCCCATTGGCACCTGGAGTCAACTCAGAACAAGGTGGCTGAAACTTCAGATCCACCTTCCTTCCTTCCCAGTTTCAGATATTCAACTGGATTGAAGCATGTCGACCTAAGTGACAAAGTGAGTCTATTTTGGTAATCTACCAAATGTCATTTTGGCACACACTCACGAAATCTTCCTCTGACGCACAATAATATCCTGGGAGACAGAAAAGTTTTCAAGAAAAGTTTAGTAAAAGAGTAGAAATGGTTAGAAGAGTCTAGTCTGAACATTAATGCTGATTTATTATTCACAGGTCTGCTACTCACCTAATTACCCCAGGAACAATCTACATACTCAGCCTTAGATACTTAGAAGAGAGCCAATAAATAATAAGTAAACAGGGCTTTGGGCCATGAGATCAAAAAGCACTTAGCTGTTCCCACTCACTAGTAGAATGTGTATTTCCCACCCAGAGAAGAGACCTACATCAAAATTTCTCAGAGCTTCCTCACTCAACTTTAAACCTCACAAATAATGGTGAAGATATCCATGCCACCTTGGGTTGTTTCACTCCCTTTCTTCCTGGGAGGCCAAAACATTTCACCTACACTAGCATTTATCCTGTTGAGTTGGTAAGATAGGACCAAAATAATCAGCTATGTGGTAGGCCTTCCAATCACTTCTCTCTGTTTTGGATTCCTCCTCAGCCATAATCTGCATCTCCTGCTATGTCTCTTAAAGTCTTCCATCCACAAGGAGTCTCATTTAAATAGAAATCAAAATCAAGCACTGCTTCTAGATTGAAATGCTCATGGTTTAGTCAGATGTTGTCCTATTGCAGCAAAGTTGAAACCATTCTTTTCAACTCAGTGAGTTCAAAATCTGTTATAAGTGGAAATATTGGAGAGAAATTAACATTTTAATACCATTTTTAGAATTTTGCTTGTGTTCTATTTCAGGCTCCAGTATGGTTTCAGGCAAGAGTTGCATGCAGAATCCTCTATGCTCAGCATGGAAAGTCAAATGTTTTTATTTAACTTTTAAGACTGTTGGACACTCTACGGATTAGGTGTTTCTCCTGTATCTGAGAAATTAACTTATGAGAGTCTCACTTTTGAGAGCCCTCAAAAGTTACAAAAACAGTCTTCTTTTACATGTGTTTTGAAGCAACTTTTTGGATAAACTACTTTCCTAAATCACATCTGTCTGTCGTTTTCCCAGGATTTGCTCAAACAATGGCAGAGGGACAAGTTCCCCTATCCTTTACAGTAGAGGAAGATTTGCCATTTGCAAGTTAAACAACCACAACAAAAATAAGAACAACACACTGGACCTTCTATATTTCAAGGAGGAGTGTATTGGACCATGTCGAGGTTCTGAAGTTAACTTGGAGAGTCAGGCCTCAGAATGCTTTTCATTTAATAAAGAAATAGCGAGCCAAATTATCCTGGAAAGGAGGGAACTTCCAGGACATTGAGAGGGCCTGTAAGGACGTAGAGTTGGCCTCATGTGCTCCTGTGCAGAGCACTGCTGCTTGGGAGCCTGTGGAGTGGAGAGGTAGCATGAGTTTGGAGGTAGGTAATACCCTCAAGATGCCTGCCTTGGTGCTGCTTGGCGGAGCTGCCTTAGGGGGTCAGCATCCGCGTCTATCATGCCACTCATGTCCCCCACCTCTTTTCCAGGTTAGAGGAAGCTCGGCCTGGGTAATATCACCCCTAGATTTCCCCATCTTTGCTACTTTCCTTATCCTGTTCCCACTGCCTAGAAAATCTTCAATCATCATTACCTTGAAAAAACTTATACAGCCTAACCAGCCATTTCCTTCCTAAAACAGATCTCCGCACCAGATAAGACTGTGTCTGCTTCTGAATTGCTGCCCACCCTACAGCTTCACTATCCATCACACATTACAGGATTAATTAATTAAGTGTTGTAGGTCCCCTGTCTTCCCTTCCTGATCATAGGTACCATAGGGGCAAATATTGCACACTTTTTCACTCTTGTATCCACACTCCTCTAACAGCCAGTATGGTGCCTTGCGCATAGCAGCTATTCGATAAATATTGACTGAGTGAATGAATAAATGAATACTTACTTTAAAGAGTCCCCAGAAGCCAGGGTTGATTTTAAAGAGAAATAATGAATGATTTCAAGGATTCAGCTAGTGAGATGGTCAAATTCAGCCCCAGCTCCAGATATGTAACGATTGGGAGGTTACCTCATAATGAGTACACAAAATTTTATAATTTGTCACTAATAGGCTGCTTCTGCTATAGTCCACTTCCTCCCAATGGGCATTTCTCTAACTGGTGAGGAGGAAAAAATGCTCATACAACTAGCTTTTAAGACTAAAGAGAAGCAGATTATTCAGGGAGTTTGAACTTTCATGCCTTGGGACTCAGTCAGGAAGTACGATGAAAGCTTTGTAGATCCTGGAAGTTGGGTTATTGAGTATTCTAAAACTCTATGTCACTTTTCATATTTAAACTTATTTTTAGAAAACAAAATCAAAATCTCCTTAGAAAATACAGAGTATATGTGAGAGAAGAGTCAGGACATCCTCTAAAGGTTACTAGTTTTCCCCCAGTAAATTCTATTCTTTTTCTTAAATTTTGCTGGACACATGGTTGCCCAACTAAAGACTTATTTTCCCAGCCTCCCTTGTGGCTTAGTATAGTCAAACGACCCAGTTCTGTACCATGGGGTATAAGGAGGAACCTGAGAAACTTCCAGGTCCTGTTCTTGAATGGAAATGTGTCTTTTACTTTCTCTGTGCCCTTCCTTCTAGCTGGGACACAGACCCCACCCACATGGAGAAAGCAACACCCTAGGGGATGGTAGAGATGCAAAACAGATCGAGGTCCCTGGATAACCTTGTCTAGGACTGCTCTTCCCCTGGACTCCCTGCCAACCTGGACTTTTACATATGAAAGAAAGAAACTTCTGTCCACTTTAAACCACTGCTATTATGGCTTCTGTTAAAAGCAGCCAAACCAGTATCCAGACTAATATAGCATGTCAACAAAGTACCTTATTTTTAGAAAATTAAAGTGAATTAAAATGAGTGGTTAAGTTTGTGAGTAGATGTGTGTGTGTGTGTGTGTGTGTGTGAGACTCGTGACAATCCTGGTTCTGTACATTGGCATAGGGAATCAACCATCAAGCATTTGTTAATGGCCTGGTAAGTCTCTAGACTATCAAGATTCTTCATACTAAGTCTGAGTTTTATGGATTTTACAAAACTGAAATCTAAGTCAAAGATGCAAATGAATAGGGAAGTAAAAAATGATCAAGGGTCATCTTATTTGCACTTTTGTTTGTTTATTTGTTTTTGCTGATGAAGATTAGCTCTGAGCTAATGTCTGTTGCCAATCCTCCTCTTTTGTTGCTTAAGGAAGATTAGCCCTGAGCTAACATCTGTGTCAATCTTCCTCTATTTTTTCACATGTGGGTTACCACCACAGCATGGCTCACCAAGTGGTGTAGGTCCCTGCCCGAGATCCAAACCCACAAACCTGGGCCGCTGAAGCATAATGTGCTAAATTTAACCACTATGCCACAGGCCAGCCCCTACATTTTTTTTTCAATGCCTAGCACCTAGAATAATTCTGGCACATTGTAAGTAGTTTCTCGAATAAACAGATGACTGAATTCATAAGCAACCTTGGAGTACCTCCTGTGTGCCAAATACACATTTTCTTTAAAGAGTTTAAACTCAGATCAAATGAAATAAGACACCTCCTTGATCCATTATAAAAAATGACGGTTAATTAAAGTGTTATATTCACTGTGACTTCTTTCTCACTTGGAAACCCAAGATGAGGTAAAGATGAGTTTTCTCCATCATACTTGAGCTGTACAATATTTCAGACCAGAAACAAATTTGATCGTTATCACATAAACCCACTGTGAAACCAGGAGTCAAATGATGTCACTATTAAACTTTGTAGCTAAGGCTTAACTAATACATTCTGAGCTAAAATCTCACTATTAAACTTTGTAGCTAAGGCTTAACTAATACATTCTGAGCTAAAATCATCCATAGTAAATGCAAGGAGACAGCTTTTAATGGATGTTTTATAAATTTTGCTTAAATTGCTTGATGAATTGAGAATTTCAGAATTAAGGATATTAAATGGGCATAAGATAAGGAATTATTAACATCATAAAAGAATTCATACAGGTTTAGAAATTAGCTCATAATTTACAAAAAGAAAGGAAAATTGGGGAAGATATGACATAATGCATGACAAAAGTAAGCACTGAATGTTAATGCAATATTCAAAGTCATGAAGATCCAAGAAGTTTAAAAATATAGATAACATCTGCTCTCAGTTGAGTGGGATTCATTTGCTAGGAAATTTGCCAAAGACATAAGCAGCCTAAAAATCTACGTATTACAAATGCTTTATGATTGTTCTGATTGGTTTGGCTTTTCTCAGATACTGGAATTTGAAAAGATGGACAACAAATTCCAGGCCACTGTATTCATTCACCAATGACTTCTTGGCTGTCATTCATTTGTCCCTTCTTATTGTCTGCCTCTCCTTCTTTTCCTACTCTGTTTCCAGACACAATTTTCCATTTAGTACTGACAACAATGTAAATTTGTATAAATATTTTAAGGTTCCAAAACACTAGTAAAAGATTCTCTCATTTGATCTTCACAACACTTATGGGGGTGAAAAGGGAGAGTATCATGATTCTTTATTTTCCTCCATTTACCAATGACGCAAATAGGTTTAGAGAAGTTTAGAAACTTGCCTAAGGTCTGACAGTCTAGATCCAGTGTTCCCAAAGGGTTCCCTACAGGTGCCTTCTGTACATAGTAGGCTGACAGCACAATGGAAATCCCTGAGTCTCCTTAGCTTTTAGAGCGCATTATGACCACTGTAATGATGTGAATATTCATTCACTTATCAAAGTTTCTTGAGCACCTACTATGTGCCAGGAACCATGCTAGATACTAAGTACTCATTAGTGAACAAAACAAAATAGTCCCTGTCCTTCTGGATCTTACTGTCTACTAAGGAAGAAGACTATTAAATAGATTCACTAACAAATATAGATGCATTTACATAGTCTGATATAAGTGTAATGAATGCCAAGCCCAGAGTGCCCTAAGAGAATAAAGGAGGGGATCTTATTTAAATGGGAGTGTGTATGTGTGCATCAGAGAAGGCATTTGAGGTGAGAGCAGCAGGGGAGTAAAAGGGATCTAGGGTGAAGAGGGGGAGAAAGTGGTCCTGTGAAAAAGATCAACATGTGCAAATGCTCTGAGCCCCTAACACTTCCCAGGAACTAAGAAGAAACTAAAAGAAAGCCAGGGTATCTGCATCGTCCTGCATAAGGAGGGAGAGTTTTGTGAGTTCCTGCGGGCCATGTTGAAGTGTTTTACTCCAAGGACAATGAGGGGCTACTGGAGTCAGGAAGAGACATGATCCAACTTACATTTTAAAAGATTACTCTAACTTTGTAGAGAATTAGTTTAGGCTAAGACAGCAGTGAGGGTAACAGAGAGAAGCCAACGGCTTTAAGATGTGTTGATGGTAGGGCTGGCCCAGTGGCCAAGAGGTTAAGTCCACCAGCTCCATTTTGGCGGCCCAGGGTTTCATCAGCTGGGATCCTGGGTGCGGATGTGGAACCACTCATCAAGCCATGCTGAGGTGGCATCCCACATGCCACAACTAGAAGGACCCACAACTAAAAATACACAACTATGTACCAGGGGGCTTTGGGAGAAACAAAATCTTAAAAAAAAATAAAAAAGATATGTTGATAGTAGAAATGAAAAGACTTAACGTGGAAGGTGAAGGAGAGATGGGAATCCAGGCTGGCTCTCGGGCTTCTGGAGGTGTCATTCATGGGGTAATTTTAGCCAAGTGAATATTTTCCTTGCTTCCGTTATTCACAGTAAAGCCCTCGTGTACATATAACGACGTAATCAGATACGTGTTCCAGACTTATTGACATATCATTTCTTATTCTAGGCAGTAGCAACCTGGTAGTATTTTTAACCAGGATTTATCCTTCTCATATTCATATTGAGATTGTGTTAGAGCACATAAAGATGTATTTATACATCTGACAGTGTGAGGAAAAAAGATCTGGGTTTTTAACAACTTTCTGTGAAAAGGCGCAGATGTGATTTTTGGAAGTTCCTGTACCAGGAGAAAAAAGATGTGTCCCATCCTAAGAGAGAAGACAAGTCTAACTCCTCCAACCCACATAGATCCTTTAAAAAAATAAATAAAGAGGTTAATACTTGGAGGAAAATCAGTTAAAGTCCTCCTGCCTAATCGTTCACTATTATATAAACTCCATTTCTTTCCACTCTCCAGTAAATACTGACATGGCCATTTCTTTTTACATCTCAGGTTGGACGAAGAGGATCTTATGGTACAAAAGATAAACACAGCTAATAATCGTAACAGCTAATATGTGTACATGGTTTATACTTTATATATGGCTTTTACATATGCTATCTCACTAAGGTCCTTTTAATTGGGAGATTATGCTCATTTGAAAGCTAAGAATATCAGACATTGTCCTTAGTGTTTTTTGTGTATTAATTCATTTAATCCTCAGAACAGTCTAATATTCTAAGGGTTTGGGGTAAATACCAGAAGCATCACTTGATAAGGCTAGAACTGAGGACAACAGACGTGCAGAGTCTTTGATTTTGGAGCATTCTGAAGAGAGCCTTCTTCGGGCCCATGTGGGGTTGGAGGTACTTTGTGCTACAAAGGGACCCTGCTCCAGCAGAGGGCTCTACCCCCTGTTGCTCTATCTTCATATGGGGCTATCTTGAGATATCTTCCATCTTGTCAGAGGAAGTCTGAGCTTAGGTACCAGCTATTTACATCAGTTGCTAGGAAAGCCACCGCCCAATGCCTAAAGACCTCAGCAGCCTGTGGGAGGTTGTAGCCAGGAAAAGGAAGCCACCAGTCTCATGAGATCTTGAGATTGGAGATAGCTGCTTTCTCCCAGCTGAGGAGAAGGCAGTGGCTCCTAGCTTGAGGCAGCTTGTACTAGCCAATCTAGGATAATCCAAGGCCATTTTTGGACAATCCTGTGTATCATTCCACATATCCCTGCTCTTTAGATACAAATATTATCCCCATATACAGATAAAGAAACTGAGGCACAGAAAGATGAAACAGCTTGCCCAAGATGGCTTCAGAGGGTATATGCAGCCTCCCTATTTTAATATCTACATTCCTACCATGCTGGGAGAGTGAAGCAGGGAAGCAACACCCTGTCCCTCTGGTAAATACCAAGACTGGGCTTGCCCAGAGCTGGGGACCAGGTTAACACTTCACAGTCATTCAGTCCCAGGGCAAGAACCAGGGCATGAAGACCTGATATGAAGCCAAAGCCTGCAGCACCTGACCAAGGGGACGATCAGGTGGATAAGAACTGAATCTGATGCAAGCCAGTTTGATGCCCCCAAAGTTTGCCTGTAGATTTGTAAATCCATACTCTTGGAATACGGCCCCTCCCCCCCAATTTTTTTGCTGTTGTCCTTGTAGTGATACACAGATTAGTCATTGCATTTGTCACCTAGGGCCAGATTCCCAGAAAGAAGTTATCCTGAGCTATGTGAGCTTATGATCTTTTAGGAAAAGATCTTAGAGCAGGAATAGTCACAGTTTGAGAGATCTTCAAAATACCATTTTCTACCTCAAGTGAAGCCTCAAGGAAAGTATAGAACTTATATAGAATTTACTAAGAAGTAGCAATGAGGCCTATCACAAATTTCAAAAACATCAGGAGTCTTGAATTGTAGTTCCAGTTAAAAGTGTCCTTGATCAAGTAACTTCACCTTTCCAAGCCTGTTTCTCACCATAAAATGAGGATGTTGGCCTGACTGATAAACCCTGGTATTCTGTGACTCTTTGATAGGAAAACAAAAAGCTTCTCACTCTAATCAGACCTGTAATGGTATTTCAACCTACAAATGTCAACCATGAAGATGCAAAGAGGTACTTTAGACATTTGGTCCCAATATGATAGTCTTTTGTAGCGTACACATTCAGTGGATTCATTAGCAGACATAATCATCAGAGGAAGCCTCAATATTAGCTGTGAACGGCAGAACTTATTTCCCACAAGCAAAGCCTCCAGGAAAACTTATCTTATTCAAAAAGGAAAATAGTTGGATCAAAATTAAATATTGCCAAGTTGCAGCCCATGGGAGACAGATAGGAGTATCTTCACTCACATTTTTAATCAGGAACCAGAATAATAAATGAAGAGTTAGCACTTTCCTACTCATCTCAGTGAGTGTGTTCTCTTAGTGTCAAAAGTGATCATACCCTCCTTTAATCAACCCTTTTCCTTTCCAGATCTCTCTCTCTCTGAATCTAAGTGTGCCCACAATTCAAATGGCACCATCAGGGACTGGAGAAGGTTTTAACACAGAGTCCTCTCAGAGAGGGCACCTGATTTGGGAAGCTATTCCCAGACTAAATCATTCCCTAACTGGCCCATAGATGTCTGGATAACCAGACAGACTGGTTCTCTTATTTCTTGATTTTTTTTTTAAAGGAAGTCAGATACCATTAGAAGCTTTTCAAAGTTAATAAGACTATCTCAAGATGAGTTCAGAAGAATCCACTCAGAAATTCATTAACTGTCAATCCTTTTATATATATAATAGATCAAAATTGATAGTAATAATTAAATTTTAATTAGAAAAATTCCTAACGATAGATTTCACAGTCTCTTTAAATGCCATATATGTATGCATTCATTAATTTATTCAACAAACATTTTTGGGTGCTAAATATGTGCCAAGCTCCACAGTAAGTATAAAATAAGTTCATGAAAATGTACCTACAACCTACCTAATTATTCACAGGACAAAATGTGGTTCCTAAGAAAATGTTTATAGAGTTTGCTATTCACAAAGCATCTCATGCCATTGGGGTATTCTTCGTCTGCTTTCCAAAGACTAGAATCTGGAAAATAACATCCAAGTTTGATCTCAATCTTACGGACTGAGCAAATACATTCTCTGTTCAGAAAAATAGGTTATGGCTTCCGATAGTCTGTGTGACTTGGAAGATTTTGAGTTGATTAGCAGGAACTGTTATTTTGAGGCCGAAACCATTTCTGTTTCAAATAGCATAAAGTTGTACCCCAGGAATGATGAAAATGCCAAAAGTAATTTCCAGCATTCCAGAAGATTAAGACACTGAAAACCAAATACTTGGGATGAAAGCAAGTGTATAATAAGTGTTTATCCAAAATTTTTATAAGAATATTATTGTCTGCATGTGCCAACCCAAGACGTCTGGGTTTCATACCCATTCTTTCTTTTCCCGTATAATCAAATGGCACATGTTATTCCCAAAGCAAAAACACAAGAAGCTGGTTTCTTTTGAGCCTCTTTATTAGAGATGTACATTCTTTTGCCCATCTTCCTAGATTCTTAGAACCCCATAATAGGCAAGAATCCCAGTGGCCATTTGCTTTCTACCATTTTACATATGGGAAAAAGGAGGTTCCGAGGGGTCAAGGCTTGCCCCAAATCACCAAATTAGTGGCAGAGAAGTGAATAGGCTAGACCTGTAAATTCAGGGCCCCAACTCTCCAGATCACGCTCAACATGCAACTACTGAGGCTAGAGCCTCTTAAGGAGGACGGTCTCAGTCTCTCCTCGAGGAGCAGAAGAGATTGTTGCAGAAGAGAGTGTGTTCACACAACTTTCCCTTCAAAGCTTCCCTTTGCTTATGCTGTTCTTTCCCAAAAAAATATTGATGTTCTGATTCATGAGCTACAATTCTCCTTGTGGTATGTGTTCCAAATCAGCCTCCCTCTAGCATTAATAAGAAAAACAATGTGAAATCCAGCATCCCAGAGTCACTGGTTGTGGGCTTCCCTGAGCCCTGCCTCTTCCTTTAGGACTTCTTAACTGTCTTTTACACTGAGTTGTAAAAAACGTGTCTTTAATCACCACCATCTCCTTTACAATTTCAAAGGGATAGCCTAGCAGTTCATCCTAGAGATGCAAACAGTTCCCTGACTTGCTCATTTATCTCAGGTCATATGCAGAAAGTTCCCTGGCAGCTGCCCAGGGGAACAAAGGTGAAACCTCCAATTAAGAATGACTTACGTGTACTCCTCCAGCCAAGAGTCGCCTTGCCTTGTTAACCCCCTTTGCCGTGCTTTAAGAGGTAGGAGCCTATATACTCAAAATTCATTTATTCCTGTTAAAGGTAATTATCTCAATTTTTGATGATGCCTCTAGCTATTGAAGAGTGATGATATGCCAGTAAGATGTTTCTCTCCACTCAGGAAGAAAATATGAGGAAGTATATGACACAGATTGGGTCTTACTTCATAAACACAGCAAATTAACAAGCCTCTTTAAAGCACAAGATTCAAATTTAAACTTCTCAAATTTAAACAATTATTTGGTTTTCAGTGTCTTAATCTTCCGGAATGCTGGAAATTACTTTTGGCATTTTTATCATTCCCGGGTACAACTTTATGCTATTTGAAACAGAAACGGTTTCAGCCTCAAAATGGTTTCAGTTATACTTTTTATGTCTCGACTTGTGTTCCTTAAATCCAAATGACAAAAGGGACATAGAGTAAAGAACTATGAAGCCAAATTTTGTGATAAGGTATCGTCTTTATTAGAAGAGACAATTACACAACCCTGGATGTATGGGTAACCTCTGAGATAAGGTTCCATCCCATCTCTCTCTCTGTCTTCTTTTTCTGTCTGTCTATTTCTCTGTCTATGTCTCTGTCTGTCTATTTCTCTTGCCTTTCCTAGCTAAACTGCTTTAAAAATTGTCACTGTCCCCACTCACTTCTGAATGAACACACTGCCATTTGGCTTTGGTCCACACCACTTCATTAAAACTGCTTTCTTCAGGATTAGTAATATCATCCTTGTGGCTAAATCCCATAGACAATTTTCAATCTCTCGCTTATATAATGCAGGCATCATTTGGGAACCTCCCTTAACCTTGAGCCCTGGGGGAAACTGCCCTAATCTCCCCTAATTCCATGGTCTGTGGGAGTCCAAAGCCCTTCCAAAGGGCTTTGAAAAAACAGCCAATGTCTAGTAAGAGCCTATTATGTGCTAGGCACATGTAGTAACACATTCAGTCCTGACAATAATCCTATGAAATAAGAAGTACTATTGTCCTCATTTTTTGCAGATAAGGAGACTGAGGCTCAGAGCAGTTCCATAGCTGATAAGAGGGGCAACCAGACTGAAACTGAGGCAGCCTAGCCTCACCTTCACCCGACCTCCACCGAGGTCTCCAGGCCTCCTCTGTACCCTCAGCGTCAGTTTTCTCACCTGCTCTCTCTGTTTCTTACCACACCTTCTCCAGTTGAGAAATTCAGCCCCTCTATTGGTTTCCACAAAATAGTAATATCACTTCAACCAACCGCACATTTAATACATTTTACAGAATTTCTGTGAGGTTCCATGAAAGTGTCCCGTCATACAGATCTGGGCCTGTTATTTCCCTGGCTTTTTCCCTCCATCTCCTTTCCTTGCTGTCCCTTCCAGAATTACTCCAAGACCTCCAAATTCTCTTTCTCTCCTGAAGATGGACTTTTCCCTCTTTTGAAACCTTGACACGACTGGTTTTATTATCAAGTGTTTATCAACATTTCTTTTTTTTTTCAACAAGCCCAGAGCTCTCCATAATAAGTATTCTGATACCACCTGCTAGACGAGCAGTAACAATAGCTTATCACAGTTCTTTGACCCTAAATAGCACTGCTGACTCTTCACCACTCTCTCTTTGATACATTTTCTAGACTTGGCCTCTGAAGTGCCACACTCTCCTGATTTTTCTTCCACTCTTCTGATTAATTCTTTCTAGGCTCCTTTTGGGGCCATTTCTCCTCTGCTTAACCCCTAAATATTGGTGTTTTTCAGGATTCTTCCCCAAGCCCTCTTTTTTCCTTATCTAACATTGATTCCAAAATATCTCATCTACAATCATGGCTTCAGTTACATTCACATCTCCCAAATTTATATCTTCAGCACAACTCTCACTTTCCTGACATAGAGGACCAGAATATTCCACATTCTATCCCACATTTCCCCTCAGATATGCCAAATACTTCATACCCAAATTCTCCAACACTGAATTCCTCTTCTTCCAAAACCTTCTGCTTCTGTGATGCTCTCCCTCAACACCACCATCAGCCAGTGCCCAGGGCAGGAAACTAGCATCTTCCTTGACTCCTTCTTCCTGATCTCCACCCAGTCAGCCTCCGAAGCCTCTTGACTCTAACTCTTACAAAGCGCTCTAATCCATTCATGTCTCTCTATTTCCACTGCCACTACTAGGAAAGGCCACCATCATGTCACACTAACTGGTCTCCTTGTTTTGCCCAACTTCAATCAATTTTCTACATGGCTGTCAGAGAAACACTTCTGGATAGAATTCAGATCTTGTCATTGCCCCACTGAAGACCCTTCCTCTTGCCTTGAGGATGAAGTTTGGGGTTACCTGACCTTGTGTAACCTCTGCAGCCTCATGTCTCCGTGGTGCTCCTGCCTCTGTCCCTTCTTGCCCTCTATGTACCAAGCAGTGGGAACAGCTTTCAATTCATCAAATAAGTTGCACTATCTCTCAACTCACAGTTTTCCAACATGCTGTTTCCTTTGCTGAAAACACTCTCCTTTCCCTCTTAGCATGACTTCCTTTGAGAGACCATTTAGAAGTCACTTTCCCAGGGAGCCTCTCTGACTCTGGACTGCATTAGGTGTCCATTTATATGCATTTTAGTCGCAGGTAGCCTGGTTGAACTCATGTACTCAGATGGTCTCATCAAAAATGTGTCTCCTGGGGCCGGGCCGGCCCCATGGCCGAGTGATTAAGTTCGTGCGCCCCACTTCATAGGCAGCCCAGGGTTTCGCTGGTTCAGATCCTAGGCGCAGACATGGCACCGCTCATCAGGCCATGCTGAGGCGGCGTCCCATGTAGCACAGCCAGAGGCACTCACAACTAGAATATACAACTGTGTACTGAGGGGCTTTGGGGAGAAGAAGAAGGAAAAAAAAAAAGAAGATTGGCAACAGATGTTAGCTCAGGTGCTAATCTTTAAAAAAAAAAAGTGTCTTCCTTCATCATTCAATTCCTTTTCCTCTGTGTTCAGCTTCATTTTCATACAATGTCTCTACTTGTGATGACAAGATGGCCACTAGCAGCATCAGAATTAAACTCTACCAAGTTAGCAACTCCAGATGAGAGTGCTTTTTCCTGGTAATTCCAGCTAAAAATCCCAGAAATTCCTCTCACTGGCCAGACCTGGATCCCATGTCCTGCCCTGAAGCTGAGGTGAATACTGAGCCTCACTCAGCCACATGGGCCAGCAGTGGGAGAGGGTGTATTCCCCAAGGAAAATCAGGGTGCTGTTTCCAGGAGAGAGGGGATGAGATTAGAACTAGGCGGACCAAAAATAGACAGGTGATAGATGGATGGATAGATAGATAAATATATAGATATGATAGGTAGGTAGGTAGGTAGGTAGATAGATGAAGAGAGGAGAAAAGGAAAGGAAACGTCTATTTCTTTAAACTATCCTTTAAAGTAATTAAATTCGTCTGATGTAAGAACACGGCTTTTTGTTTCCTTGTTGCCTCCGAAGGACACCACTGAGAAACACACAGCATAGGCAGGGAAAAGGTAAAGAAAGGGAAGAAGGAGAATATTGTCAGAGTATAAATCTCTTTTGGGGTCTGTGCTGTGTCTTCACCCTGTACCCACTCCAGCTTATGAGCTTCATAAACACTTGCTAAATGAATAAATGAGTGGGCTAACTCAGGGTGGGGTGGAATCCTTCTACAGTAGAATCCTGAACATCTAACCTGTTTCCCATCTCAGGGTAATGTGTCTCTTGCTTCTTAAGAGAAAAACATAGCAGCAGGAGGCATTAGCTTCTAAACAGGTATTAGCAAGTACAGGCAGAGAGGCCTGGTGCATTAATACTAAGTGAAATAACTCAGGGCTCTAGAGAAGTTAAATATATGGATGTCCTTGGATTTAAATAGTAATTTTGTAAGAAAAATAGAAGAAAATTTGTTTTTAGAAGGTGGGAAGGATGTGAAACTAAAATTCCTTTTAGAGAAGCATTTCCCCAGTAGTTTTTGGGTTTTCATTTGTTTGTTTGTTTGTTTTTAATCTTGTTATGGTTTCTCAGGTATATAAACTTAAGCTAAGTGACTTATACTATTGCACTTCCAAGCTGTTCACAGCTCATCTCAATATGATGAATAAATTCTGAAACAATCATGAAATGAGTTTCAAAAAATGATCACAATGGAACTATGTGAGATTTTAAAATCTCAAGGAAAGATAACATAATAAAAAGTGCAAATGGGCTCATTGGTCTCTGCTCCCTGATTCAGATATAATTCTTTAGTTGGACTTTTTGAAAAACAGTTTTTGCAAATTATGTTCATGGTATGCTCAGCATGTCGTATATAAATCAAACTGACACAATTCTCTCAGGGGAAGACAAACACGGCCTTTTGTAAAGTACAAAATTCTAGTATTATGATATTCCTTCAATTGCTGTGCCTTCAGGAAACTTTTTGCATCAGAGACTATGTCAGGGACTAAGGATACAAGAATTTCTAAGGACTACACCTGCCTCTAGGAAGTCTCAATCTAACGGGAGAAAGAGATGTTTAAATACATCCAATTACTGCACTGGGGCCGTACTCAGCCACATGGCTGAGTATGTCCTACACCAGTGCGGGTAGAAAGAAAGGTGTGATCAATTTCACTACAGATTAAATTTAACAAGAAATCAGCTCTATTTTTTAATGGAAATAGCTTCAGCATTTCATGGTTTGTTATAATTTTTGCTATTGGGTTTTGGTAAAAAGAATCTATCATATTTAAATAGTTTCTTTTATTTCTAAATTACTTGGAATTTTTATTAGGGATGGCTGTTGAATTTTATGATGACTTTCAGGCATCTATTGATATAATCATTGACTTTCCTCATTTAATTTGCTGATGTAATAAATTACATTGATAGATTTCCTAATATTGAACCATCCTTATGGTCTTAGAATAAACTCTAGTAGGTCATATTATACTGCTCTCATAATACACAGCTGAAATCAATTACTATATGCTATACAGCATTTTTATATTTATATCCATATATGAAATTATAGTTTTTCCTTTTTTGTAATATATTAATTAACTTTTAGTATTAAAGTTATGCTAGCATTATAAAAAGAGTTAGCAAACTTTTGCTCTTTTTCTATAGTCTGGAATAATTCAAAAAACATAGACTTTTTTATTTTAAAAGATAGATAAAACCTTGAAAAACCTATACATGTTCTTTCTTTTACAATCCACCTCTCAATCTGGCATAAAAGGGAATTCAAGATCCTTTAGAATGTATACACTCTTTCTAGAATTGTTTAGTCATCCTGTAGATACGTGTTGTCATAGGCTGGATTTTTCCATGAGACTGAGTATGCAATGAGGATCTGAGTACAGGAAGTTCAGCAAACACTGAAAGGAAGGTGTGCAGTCCTACCCCAGTTCTGCCATCACTCCCGGGAGTGCTGACCTGTGGAAGAGTGAAGAAGCAGGACTGAGCACGAGGAGGGAAGCTGAAAGGAGCAGAGGGAGAGGATGGAATCAACATTGACTTGGGCCCATTTCACCCTAGAGCACTAGAGCTAGGATGGCCCTTCAGAGTTGTCCCTTGTATTAGTCAGGGTGCTCCAGAGAAACAGAACCAATAGGAGATATATATATCTCCTATCTTCAATAGGAGAGAGAGAGAGAGAGAGATTTATTTGCTATAAGTAAGAACTGGCTAGTGTGATTACAGAAACTAAGAAGTCTCACCATCTGCTGTCTGTAAACCAGAAGCCCAGGAAAGCTGGTGGTGTAGTTTCAGACCTAGAAGTCCTGGGAACCAGAAGAATTGAGGTGTCAGTTCCAGTTCAAGAGGAGGAGAAGACTGATGTCCCAGGTCAGCAGTCGGGCAGAGAGAAAGAATTCTCCCCTTCCTCCACCTTTTTGTTCTATTCAGACTCTCAACAGACTGGACCATGCCCACCTGTATTGGGGAGGGCAAATCTGCTTTCCTCAGTCCACCAATCCAAGTGCTAATCTCTTCCAGAAACACCCTCACAGAGTGTTTAACTAGATATCTGACCACCCCAAGGCCCCAAGACCACCCCAAAGTCAGTCAAGCTGACACAAAATTAACCATCAAATCCCCTAATGAGGCAGGAGGGTAGGTCTTTGTATCCTTGTGTCAACCAGTCATTGGAGGGGAATGGCCTCTGGACTCGGAATCTAACCTTCAATGAGGCAGCTCCCTTAGGCCAAGGACAGGTCTGTGGGAGACACTCAGTTGTGAGCTATCCTCAGCCAACACTCCCAGCATGTGAGGGAACAAGCATATGCTGGTTCCGAACGGGTTGGTCTGAGCGGTGCACCATTATATCCACTGCCTATGCTTTAGTTGGACTAAAATTTGCACTTCATCCCGTTAGAATAAATAAGCATAGATCAATAATTTTCACATCTTCCAAAACTTCCTTATGCCTTTATGGAAACTCATTATTATTTCACTTTATCTAGAAACTTGGATGCTCAAAGGATTTTAACATGGTAATTTTCAAATAGGGCCATAAAAAGTAAGTGAACAATTTTTCCATTTGGCAAATACATGATTTTTGCATTCAGGAATAAGAAGGTTTGAGCCTCTCCACTGAGAGTTTCTCCCCTCACAACTTTATCTTATCTCTGCAGTATATAGTAGTCATTGTAAAATACCTACAATTTGTTACACTATTGCTCTAACATTTCTTATCTTGGTTGATCAAATAACGTTCTTTTGGGTTACAGAATTCCAATAATATTTTTCCACCTAATATGTTCATTTTTTAAGGTAAATCTTAGGAAAATTATTGGTGAATATAGCACATCCCTTTATTTACATTTCCTCTTGATATGTACATTATTTATTCAAGAAGATCACATTTCTATACTACTATGAGAACAGCATTTATTAGCAGGAGAGTCAAGGTCCTCCAAGATCTGGTCTCAATCTTGTTTTATAACCTAATGTCCTAAAACTCATGTTGTCCTACCTACCCCCTCCCCCAATCAAGCTAAGTACAGTGCACTCACACTCACTGTAATATGACATTTCACAAGTGTCTTTACCCAGTTTTGAAGCCATGTCTAAAAACTCTCAATTCTTCTTCATGGACAGTTTGTTAAACCCCCACCCCAAACAATTCCCTTATCAGGCTGCCACTCTCCAGGGCCACTAAGCATTCACCCCATCTGGTCCCCCTTACGAGGCTCCCACATTCCTGGTCTGGGTACTAAACAACCTCTATGCTCTCGAGAGCCACGCAGTTATTCAAATTAACCAATCCCCAGAAGGCTGCAAAACCTAGCTACCATGCCCACCTGGCCTGCCATACACAGACTGCCTCCTACAGCTCCAGCTTGCTGTTACCCTGGGCCCAGTCACAACCCTCCGTATGGCCCTCCCAGGCAACCTTCTCTCCTTTGGAGCTCTAAATTACAAAGAGTTCTGCCTTTCATCTACCCCAATGTCAGTGAATTGTGTCTAGCCATCAAAAGAATCTTTAAATTTGATAAAACACAGACTTGTTTACTTGTGCATATACTTCTCTGCCTCCAAATGTGTACTTATCCCATTCTCCCCTTGTGTGACGTCCTTCTATCTGCCTTCATCCTCAGTTGTGAATGGCCTATCCTTTTTATTCAGAGATCCACCCGAAATTCTCTACCTTCAGGGACCTTTTTCCATGTCTGTGTTCTCCTCTGTCCTCTTACCTTTCTTTGGGCCACTCTTAAAGCACACATCCCTCTGTTTTATATCACAGTGCTTTGTGGGCAGACCTGCCGTCTTGATCATTTGATAAGATATTTGAAACACTAGAGTTTTAGTTTCTTTGATTGCTCCATAGTCTCTAGCACAAGGTCTCTTACAATGTAGCCCCCTCAACAACTATTTATCGAATTCAATTCATCAGAGCGCTGCTATGCAACTGTAACCCTGCCTTGGAAGTGACAAGTCCCATTCCCATCATTTTAATGCTCCTTTCTTCTCCTCCCACCCCAGTGCAGGGAGTGGAGGGGTTACAGGGGTGCAGATATAGAGGCTGGAGGAAGAGCAAACACTGAAAGGAAAGTCTTCAGTCTTGCCCCAGTGAAAAGGGGTGAATAGAAGCAAGGCAACAAGGACATCAAATGGCCAAAATCCTTTATGGGAGTTTAGTGTAGGGACACATAGAAGGCGAAGAACAGATATTCATTGACTGTAACAACCAAATTTCAGAACCTCGAATTGACTGTGCCAGGATTAGGTCACATATCATTTGAGTTGCATGGACACAGAGGACCACACTGGACCAAAATTGTTCCTATTGAAGTTAATTTGACTTTCTGAATTATTCACATGGTAATTAAGTTCACTTGGATTTTAATTGCATAAGATATTGTTTTAAAGACAAAATCCTTTTTTCTTTATAATTCATGAATTGTGGGATTCCCACCCCCTCCCATAAGATTCTTTGAAGTCTTATCCTAAAATACTTTCTTGAGTTAGAAAAAGAAGAAAAGAAAACATCTAATAAAATTTTCTCTCTTGAACCACAATTAACTTAGGATACAGTATGCTTAACAGATATCTCTAAGGAAAAGATGGTTTTATTTTGTTTCACGCAAAGTGCTATTGGCATTGGCAGATTTGTGTAACTTAACTCTCTATAGCTAATTAAATGAATATCATGACAAAAAGTATGTATATGCAAAAGAATAAAAGGCTACAGTGAATGTGGGCAGCTCTCAGCCTGGCTATCCTCTCTGTTCTCAGTCCCTCTATCTCTCTCTCTCTCTCTCCCCACCTCCACCTCTATTTCTACCTCTAAAGGCATCTCTATCTGATTCCTTACTTGTTTCTGATTGGTCACTTCTCTCCCCATCTTGTAGTGTAATTCTAGAGGCAGCCAATAAAATGGGCTCACCTCATGACGAGCTGACCTACTGAACCCTATCATTCTTCCAGGTTACCTGCTGGGTTTGGGCTGCCTTAAGTCTGAAGCACACTCCTGATCTAATTAAGACCTTCTCTGCACAAAGACCAAACCAGTCGTGCTCCCATGAACTATGGGCTGTTGACAAGCACTTAAAACTAGAAAGGGATGCTGAGTAACTGACAAATTCAGCCAACACAATCATTATTATCTTTCATTTTTCCATGATCGAAAATAGAAGCTGAAAACCTACAAAGATTCTAGGCTTCAAAAATTCCTAATAAACTGCAGAAATCCTGGGCTTTGGTTTATTTTGCAGGACTTCAGGATGAGTCAAACCAATGGATATTTAGTAAGCATCTATTTCTTCCCAGTACTTTGCTGCATGTTCTAAGACATCCAGAAACATGACAGAACTTCAGAACTGGACAAGAGCTTAGGAATTCTTCTTCATGCTATAAATGAGAAAAACGGAGACTTGGAAAAGTTAGATTTATTTAGAAGACCTGGCTCTTGCCTTAGAGAACTTCTAGAGCTAATTCACCATACAAGATACATTATAAATTTATTTAGGCTTGATGCAGCTAAAAGCAAACAAACAACACCTGAGCACACTTTAACTAATTGTTACATTGACAAACACAGCCTTCGAATTCTATAGGAATTCAGGGAAGGGAAAAATTACTTTAAGGTGGCCCAGCCTGAGCCCTGTGAGAAGGAGAGAACTGCGAATGGTGGCGAAGCCACCACCTCCAGCATCAAAGAAGATCTGTGGGAGAAGATGCATTGGGCAACAGAAGAAGGGCAAGGCTAGATGGGTGGGGTCACATGTTGAACAGCTTTCCACGTCAGACCAAAGAGTTTGCAATTCATCAAAAAAATTAATCTATTAATCCCAAAACAAGTCATTATAAGTTTGAAGCAGGAAATAAATATCATGAAAATGGCATTTCACAAAAGGAGATCCAACATAGCATGGTAGCTAAGAGCATGGGTTTTGGATCCAGGCAGCCTGGGTTCGAATTCTGGCTCCAACACTTAGTTGCTCTGTGACCTGCACAAGTCATGTAACCACAGTGTCCTCATCTGTAAAATGGGAATTATAATAGTACCTAGCTCACAGGACTATCTGTAGACTGAACGAGTTAATATCTATAGCATATTTAGAGTAAATACTTGCTCTTATGCACAATGTTATTATGACCCCAGATATCATTGTGGGGAGATCCTGCTCACAGAAAGATTAGTTTGACGGCTTCTGGCATAAACCAGAAAGCAGATGATGAGGTGTGAATTTAGGACTATGAGGTAAAAAATCCTAGGCAGTATACCAAAGGAGGGATGAGGACGTGATAACTCAGCAGGTCTAGGGGCTGAAATACAGTGAAGAGTTAAAATGAACCCATGATCCTGAGAATACACTGGATTCACCAAAATTAGCAACTTTGGAGGAATAAATGTTCAGCATGATAAAATGTATGTTTTCACAACTTTGGAGTGAAAATATCCTTTAACATGACTTATACAAGGCACCCAACCCCATAAAGACTCAGATTCCACCACTTCTCATTCTCTCTCACAGTCTCCCACTCTCAGGGTTCAGTACTGCTTGGGTCTCTTAATTCCCGACTTGCACATCCAACAACTCTCTCATCAAAAATTTTCTAGATGTGCTTTTTTGCCTCCCAACTCACCTTGCTCGTTCCATTTCCCTGAAGTTCCCACCATACCTGGGGGAATCTATATTATGGGTGTCAGAATAGCCACATACGGTTTCACAACACTTGATTGCACCATGACCCAGCATTGAGACTTAAAATCCCTTCTCAACGTCCCTTTGTTTGGTGGTGAGACTGCAGTGTATACAAGCATGAGGCAAGATGTGAAGACGGAGGCCTTCTTACCACCAAGCACAAGAGTTGGAGCACGAGCTACTACCCTGATCTTCCCCTCCATTCATCCTAGGGATCCCCTTCTGAAGTCCTTCTTTCAAAATAAATCATTAAGATATGGGGCACAACCAGGGCTCTGTGGGGATCAAAGGAGGGTACAAAGATTGAATCTGCCTACCACCCTTTTCCTATTTAAGGGCCAGTCTCCCATAGACCTTCACTCTCTTCATATTTCTCTCTTCTCCTCTCTCCCTACTTACTGAATTTATTCTTATATACTTAGAAATAGATGTGTGAATCTAGAACAAAATGAAAAAAATTTAGAAACACCTAGTTCAAACTTTTCATTTTTATGGATTATGAAATACAGATCCAAAAATGTTTAAGTGACTTTCTCAAGCTCCAAGAACATTCTATATTCATCACACTTTTGAAAACAGCTTATTATCCTCTATTACTCAGAATCTAGTGCATACTGGCACCATAAACTTACTATATGCCATCTCAAATTATCTCACAACAGCCTCATGAAGCAGATATTATTATTCCCTTTTTACAAATAAGGAGTCTGAAGCTCAGAGAGGTGATATATCTATCAATAGTCACTCAACTAGTAAGTAGTGGAGACAAGTTTTAAACCTAGGTCTTCCAAATCTCTTTTGCTGCTATATTGAATTTCTACCACATCTAGTGCCAGGACTTGGCTGGAAATGGGTTCAATGTCTACATACTATTTTCTCTTGTATTAGTACATTATTCAGGACACTTGTTAATTTGTGTAATTTTTCATTTATTGTCATTGTCAGCAAGTAAAATGAGACTGCCTGGACACCTGCCATCCTCTCCAATGGATCTCATCTCTTTTACAATCCTCCCATTCTTTGCTGGAATTCCTGTTGGCATTCATTAAGCATGCTTTCGGCTACAGGTAACAGATGATCCAGCTCTCAGAGGCTTGAACCATGAGGATATCTGAATTAGGCAAGATCACAAAGACTGCTTTGGGTTCAAAGATTGATGAGAACAATTCAGAATTGGCCAACGTTGTTTCATTTTACTACTCTTTTCACTTACTACTAAATTGGCAAAAAATTAAAAAGATGCACATGAGTCCTGGGACACAAGTTAGTGATTCTCTCATGCCTCCCTTCTTTCTCAAGAATGTGTCTAAATTTGGTGTCAAAGGATGGAGTCAATATAAGGAATCTGCAAAGTCCTAGGAGCTCGGAGCTGCACGCACACTGCCTTTAATACCATTTAGCTGGGAAAGAGGGTAGTCTCAGCCTAAAATGATTTGCCCTAGTGTCATATAATGAAATTCTTGCTGCCCCAGTTATTTTTTTCCATGTTCAATTTCTCGCTGCACCACATCAAACCTACAACATCTTGTCAATGACCAACCACGGAGTGAGTTAGGAGCTCAACAATGTTTTCCAAAATCCAAGCTCTCGACAAAACAAGCTTTTTACAAAATTAAGCTCCATCAACCTCCATATATAAGCTCTTTGTTTTCTTTTTCGTCACTTCAAGGTCACAAGTTAGCCCCTACAGATCCAGTCAGCACATCATCCTAACAGCACAACAAGCAGGGAAAAACAGGAAAGGAAAACAAATTTGCTCTTGCAAATCCTTGCATTTTTATCTGAACCCAGGAAAATATTTCACAAATGCTCCATAGCAGACCTCCTACTGACAGGTTATTGGTCAGAACTGAGTCACATGACCACTCCTGTATGCAAGGGTGGCTGGGAAAGTGAAAATCTGGCAAAAGGGAAAGGGAGCACCATGACCAACTTAGACCAAGGCTGATTCAGTCCTCGGGACAGGGCACTTTGCGTCTCTGACCAAAATGCAGGTTTGGTTAACAAGGAAGTAGAGCCAAAAGGCTATTGGTTGGACACTAACAATGTCTGCCATAGAGACACTCCATATAGCATGTCTAACAACATTTTTTGCATGACTTATGACGTGGAAAGAGAACCTGAGTGTTTATATGATGTTAAATTGGGTAAAAGCTTATCCTGTCAAACGTTTTCTCTTGATCCAGCTTTGCAAAGCAACCAAACTCTCTCCTGTTTTTGTGTGTTTTGTTATTTCTTTTCAAATCTCCAAGAGGTCTACAATTTTATTGCCCAATTTTGTACTTCACTGTGAGTCATTCTGCCGGTTACCACTATAAAAGTCTTTGTAATCAAATTCCCAGCAAAAACAAAAACAAAATCCAAACTTTAAGAAAGTCTAATACCTGATGTCATCTCTTACCCCTCATTCTTTTTTTTTTAATCCATTAATCAATTTGTTTCTTTCCTTCTTTCCTTTTCTTTTGCTAGGAAAGATTCACCCTGAGCTAACATCTGTTGCCAATCTTCCTCTTTTTTTTCTCTCCCCAAACCCCACTACTTGGTTGTATATTCCACTTGTAAGTCCTTCTAGTTCTTCTGTGTGAGCCACGACCACAGCATGGCTACTAACAGATGAGTTTACCCCTCATTCTTAAGCTAAATAATTGACAGCTCTTGTACCAAGCCTGCAGGCGATGAGTCTTCTAGAGGCTTTCCTATAGCAGTGGACAAATCTCTAATTCAAATCAACCAAGCACAACTATGGCTGGAATCCATCCTTTTCTTAAAGCTTAGGTTATTGAACAATTTTTCTCTGTGAAACTTACTTTGATCTTTAAACCCTTATTTTTCCTGCTAATCAACTGCAACCCAATATGAATTCCCCAATACTTATTTGCTTCCTCTCTTCTTTCTTCTCTAAATGAATTTAAAGAATAAGTGATTTTTGTCATTTCCTTTTTTTTCTTTCTCCCCAAAGCCCCCCAGTACATAGTTGTATATTCTAGCTGTAGGTGCTTCCAGTTGTGCTATGTGGAACCCCTTCTCAGCATGGCTTGATGAGTGGTGCTAGGTCCAAACTGGCAAAACCCTGGGCCACCAAAGTGGAATGTGTGAATTTAACCACTGGGCCATGGGGCTGGCCCCTGTCATTTCTGACTTTATCTAATCTTATCATTTTTTCCTCTTTTTCTCTCTTCCCACTACTTCTCAATTATTCTGAGTATTCAATGCTCCTTCCTTAATTGAGACCTCTCCTTATTCAAAACTCACTTGTACACAGACTGCAAGCCATAAGTTCAAAATTAGTGGATTTTCATTTTAGTCACCATGATTTATAGCAAATATTATACCTACAAAGTGTCATGACTTTTTCTTGTCTGCATCTCTATACAAACATTTAAGGCAAGCCCTTAAAATTATGGAGTTGGACATAAAAGAAGGGCATAGGAAAGAACTCTGTAAAACTTATGAGGAATGAGGCCTGATAAATGTCAATCAATTAAACAGAACTGATAATTAATAATTTAAGATGTAATAAAAGTGAGATTTGTATCAGTTAGCTGTGAGTAACAGAGACCTTCAAAATATAGTAGCTGAATGTAGATATTTATTTCTCTCCCACTGCTTATAGCTCATTGACTACAACTTGGTCAGGTGGCCAAAGGGAGTTTACAAGGAAGGCTAAGAAACTAGTCCTTTAGCCCAGTGTCACTGTGCTCAGTTAGCTGAAGGGAAGGTGTCAGGAGAGGCTAGGAAATATATAGTCCTTCTGTCTGATGGCTGTCCTTAGCTAAAAATTTGCAAGTGGTTACTTAAGAAGAAGGGAAGAATGGATGTAGGGAGATAACTGGCAATCTCTGATGCATCACTGTGTCTCTATCAATGAACATAAGACATATTTTAAGTGCTTCTTCATAGTTTTACTCTGATGTGCATCCTTCTAATGCAGGGCAATATGGCTCCCAAGGGGGTGAAACTGATTCTTGGAAGAGGGGCAGCAGGGAAAAAATTCTTATTGTGTATAAAACACAGAAGTACATACAATACATAACAGATATACAAGAGAACCGTGGTATTAAAATTTCAAGGGGGAGGGTTTTAGGAGAAAAACGTCTCAAAAAGGTCTTTGAGTAGTAGTAGGGGGAAGGATGCTGAAAAAAAGTTGAGAAACATTGTTCTAACCTAACACGAAAGTTTTCATAAACACATCTCAGGGTTGGACAAGGAAACGTGTCTTTTGGAAAAGTTTCTTTTCAGTATTCTACAGGTTACACAATGCAGTCAATAGAAAGGACCTGCAATTTCCAATCGGACTGACCATTCTTTCAACAATTATTTTTGAGTACATATTATATGAAAAAATACGCTGGGTGCTGGGGACACAGCCAAGAATGGAACAGACCCTCCCACTTTCATGGGGCATACAGGTTGTTGAAGAAGGCCAGGCATTGGACACTGGGTACTGCATTGATGGCAGATCACAACGTCAAGTGTCCAAGGCATCTATACTCAGCTTCTGAAATTAAATCTCCTTCACCACTTCCTTTCCAAGTGATGTGGGAAAATTCTTACCTTCTACAGGCCACAGTTTCTACCTCTAATAACATTTTTGTGAGGATTCAAGATGAGGTTGAATATATTATGACTATGTCTGACACATACCAGGGGCATAAGAAAATGGTATTACTCATATTATTATCTGGTGGTTTCCTCTTACATATTTTGGCTGAATCCATGTTTTTCTCCTATCTTAAACTGCTTACAATTGTTTTATGTAAGGTGTTTTCTGTAAGGCTGGATGTCTTCATTCCTAGGTTCTTAAATCAAGTTTTGGAATAATTTATTTTGTATGCTTGTTTGTGTGTCATCTCCTAGGTCTCTCAACCTTCTCAGTAATGTACTGTAGTATGACTTAAACATATTTTTTTCCTAATAGATGGGAAGGATCCTATAACTCTTTAAATATATTTCCTTGCTTTCTGTCAAGGTGCCATATCTTATCATCTTATCTATTTGATGCCAGTAGTTTGCCTCTCCCCTACTGAAATCACCTCCATTCATCTTCCTCCTGAAATTTCAAAGATTTGACACAACTGCAAGATACATAAACACATAGAGAATAAGAAACCACGGGGACTGTTTACTCAGAGATTGGAATCCACTCTTCTTCCTGCCCTACTCCCACTCGTCTGGCACTTCTGTCACGGAAATCTTCTCTTCCCATAGCTGGTGTGTTCAGAACAGAGGTTGGGATCACTCCCTCATTTCAGGTACCCTCTTGTTTCTTCCTATGACATTACACGCAGAACTGGCACTATCTCCACAGACTTCTCTCAAAGTCAGCCTCAATCAAAGGCCTTAAACTTCTCTGCTTCTTTACTATTTAAGAACTGGGTTTTTTTAGATCTCTCACTCCCTACTAAGGATTCACCCTTCCATTAAAACTGCTCCCAATTAAAATCTCCTTATTCACTCTTCATCCACTTTTACCTTGTCCCTTTGCAGTCTTCAGCTGGTGCTTGTGGTCTTCAGAACAGCATCCTTGTTTTTGTCACAGAAGAAGATGAGTTATTAGCAAAAAGAACAACTGACATCTATAGAGTGCTGACTCTGGTCCAGGCACTATGCTAAGAACTTTACATTTTTTATCCTTTATCGTCTTCCTAACCCCTTGATGAGGAAATATGCCCCAAAGTGCTAGCTCTGGAGTCTAACTCTGAGGGTTGAATTTCAGCTCTACCACTTACTATCTACAAGACTCTGGATGAAGCATCTAACCTTTCTGTACTTCAATTTTCTTTTCTATAAAATGAGGATAATGATAGTACCTACTTCATAGGATTGTTATTAAACATTAAAGTCTACTGCATGTAAAACACTTAGAACAAGGCCTGAGCAAACCAATTTTAATTATTGGCAGTATTACTATGCCTATTTTACATATGAGAAAAATAAGGCACAAAGAAATGTCATAACTTGCCCAGGTCACCTAGCTGTTGGTTATTGCCAGAGCAGGCAGTCTGGTCTGTAATGTGTGCTGCCAGAAGGAATTAAGGAACTAAACCATATAACTTCAGAGAGACAGTGAAAGAATCCAACTGTGTAGTCGAGGCTAGACATTTAATGGTGTGGCACAGAAAGTGCCAGGAGAGGCATTACGCGTCTGAACAGTAGGAAGCCTCTTTATGAGTATCTAACTCATAAGTTATCTCCCTCCTACAAAAAACCAGAGAAATAGAAAAGCCCTCCCACAGAGGGACACAGAGAACAACACAGTTTTATAAGGTATGTGGAATAATGCTGTATACTCAGAAATCCTAATTTGCACAGATTTGTGCAGTATCAAACAAGAACAAAAATAGCTTAATCCATACAAATACATTAATCTATTCAACACGTATTTACTGAGTGCCTACTATGTACCAGGTAAGGTTCAGAATGTTGGAGACACAGCAGGAAAACAGCCCTTGCTGTCATGAAGCCTAAATTTAGGGGGGCAATGAACAATTTGAGATAGTAATAGAGTCATGGATGAAATAAAAAAGGTTAATATGATATAAAAAATTTTATTTAAAAAAAGTATTATTCCTTAAATGTCAAGGTAGAAACAGAATTCTCTACAGTGAATGCATATAACTGTTCTGAGCCAAGGTGTTGACTAGTATCACATGGACCGATGTGGATTAGCACAGAATCAAGAAACCATAGGAAACAGGACCTCTAGACAGAAATAGTAGTAGAAAGACATTTTCCTTAGCTTCTCTTAATAAGAAGTGCCCTACTCTGAAGTTATCTGTATATATGCCTGTGTTTAAGTTGTCTAGAACACTGTATGTGGGAGCTTTCTCAACAGATCTTTTTTTGTGACTTTATAAAATCTGTAATTAAAATAGCCCCTTCAGATACTATCTGATTGTATTAGAACAGGACAGGGCTAACTGACAGTTATGGTTGCAGACATGGATTGTGGAGGAGATAAATCCCAATAAGCAGCCCTTTCTACACAATGATATCTGAGCAGGGACTTGGGCTCTGTTGTCCATCACACCTTTCCCAGCTTACTCTCCATCTTGTGACCCTCTCCTGCACAGTCTTTGACCTATGATTTCCACAAAGTACACTAGAAACCCTGAAGCTCCCATATTCCTCTAAGAACTCCAAGAACCCTCTAAGAACTCAGCTTATTTCTACCTCTCCTGTAAGGGCACTTCCTGCTTTATAACATGGTCACTGTGTACTCATCCTTCACATTCCTAAGGTTGGAATCCTGTTTCATTTATCTGAGTCCACACAGCACCAGGCACAATGCCTTAAACAGGGCAAGTTACATCTGTAGAATGTAGTGCTCTTTCTGCTTTAAAAGAAGAAGGCAAAATAGGAATTAATTCAAAATTAATCAAAGGCCAAAACATAAAAGCTAAAGCCATAAAACTCTTAGAAGAAAATATAGGGGAAAAGCTTCATGATATTGAATCTGGCAATGATTTCTTGACTATGACACCAAAAGTACAGGCAATAAAAGAAAAAAACAGATAAACTGAAAAAATAGATAATTATATCAAAATTAAAAACTTTCGTGCATGAAAGACACTATGTGAATAGGCAACCCACTGAATGGAATTAAATTTTGTAAATCATATGTCTGATAGAGATTAATATCCAGAATATATTTTTAAAAGTCTTACAATTCAACAAAAGAACAAATAAAACAATTTAAAAATAGACAAAGGACTTGAATAGATATTTCTCTAAATTAGATATACTAATGGCCAATAAGTACATAAAAACATGCTCAATATCACTAATAATTAGGGAAATACAAATCAAAACCACAATGAGATACCACCCATACCCATTTGGATGGCTATTAAAAAAAAAAAAAAAACCGAAAATAACAATTGTTGGCAAGGATGTGGAGAAATTGGAACCTTTGTGCGCTACTGGTAGGAATGTAAAATGATCAGCCTCTATGGAAAACAGTATGGCAGTTTCCAAAAAAATTAAAAACAGAACTACCCTCTAATCCAGCAATTCCACACATGGGTATGTACCCAAAGAATTGAAAGCAGGGACTTAAACAGATATTTATACAGCCGTGTTCACAGCAGTATCATTCACAATAGCCAATAGGTGGAAGCAACCCAAGTGTCCATCCATGGATGAATGGATAAACAAAATGTGGTATATACATACAATGGAATATTATTCAGTTTTTTAAAAGGGACGAAATTCTGACACGTGCTACAACATGGATGAATCTTGAACACATTATGATAAGTGAAATAAGCCAGTCATAAAAGGACAAATACTAGATGATGCCATTCATATGAGGTACCTAGACTAGAAGGATGGCTGCAGGGAGTGGGAAGAGGAAGGGAGAAATGGGGAGTTACCATTGAACGGGTATAGAGTTTCAGCTTTGCAAAGTGAAAAAAGTTCCGGGGATGGATGATGATTCACATTCACAAGAATGTGAATGTACTTATTGTCACTGAACTGTACACTTAAAAATGGTTAAGACGGTAAATTTTATGTGTATTTTACTATTAAAAAAAGAACTAAAAAGAAGGTGAAGAAGGCCAAGAGGAAGGAGAGGGGGAGGAAGAGGAGGAAGAGGAACAGCAACAATAAGAATGAACACAATCTGTATCTGTATCACTGTCTGGAGAAAGCTGACAATTCTTCCCCTACTGCTTCCTTCCCCATGAACCCCCTCTTCCCTTATTTATTTTCATCAGCTTGTGACCCTGGTACTTCTGCCGGAGAAATGGAATGGATATTAATTTGGAAGGATACTGATGTTAAAGTTTTCATGATAAAAAGATCAGTGAATGTTATATACTTACATTTTCTCTCCCCTCTCTCATTTTCTCTTTCCCTTTCCCTACACACACACAGACACGCACAGGGACACTCTCACCCTTGATATTATTCAGATAGGTGGATAATTTTGTTCACTTTGAACCCAATCTAATAATACTATCTTCTCCAAAAATCCAAAGTAAATGGGATTAATCATAAAATTATTATAAACTCCTGCTAGAAAGAACCAATTCAGTTACACAGATCAAACTCCTCGTATACACAGCAATTCAACAAAAAAAAAAACAAAGAAAATGGCCAGTTTTGTGAGAAAAGATGCTGTTAGGATAGAAGGAACTTAAGGTTGCTGGGGGCAAAAAATATTGGCCCCTCAAATCTCTCTCTGGGGCTTTAATAATTCCAAGTATGGCATATTTTTCAGATTGTTTCAGAAAGAACAGCTGATATTTAACCAATCTGGGTAAAAGTGTGCCCAATTACTTCTGTGGTTATTTGTGGTTTGTTACGACATTCTCCAATCTATTTATTGTTTCACAAACCAACCAAACCAGGCTGTCTCTGGGGATTTTCTAGAGTGCTTTCCCTATGTGCTTCATGTTTTCATTCAGACCATAAGGGAAACAAGTTTCTTTGGTCCCTTAAGGCCCAAACATTCCAACAACACTGAGACCAGACCACTTTCTCAAGGCCTTGTCATAATGGAGCTGTGAGGGCAGCTTCCATCCTGGCCTTTCATCTTATTGCAGCCATTTTAGAGCCACTGTGGTTGATCACAGCCTGCCCGGTGTTTGACCAGATCCTACTGAATCCTTGCTTTGGTATATGGCCAAAGAACGTCCAACAAGGGTAACTTACTGTTAGTTTAAATGATCCCAGTCAAGCACCCTCTGGGATCTGTTTTTAGACTCTGCCTCTAAAGCCTCTAAATCCTTGGAAGCAGAGGAAAAACCAGGAAGGCTTTTCTCCACTGGGTCTTCCCTCAAAAATATCATCAAGAGGAGGAAAAGTGATGTGAAAGTAGGCATTGCTGGCCTCATTTTACAGATGAGAAGTTTGAGAATAGGAGCAATGAAGAGGAATGACAGTTCAGGAAACTGTCTGAGAACGAGAACCCAGACTCTAGGCTCGGTCATGACCAAGATCAAATTCTAGCTGTCACTCGCCAGCTGTGTGAACTTTGGCAAGTTACTTAAACTCTCTGACTCAGTTTTCTCATCTATAAAATAATATTATGTTAATAATACATATTTCACCAAATGGCTGTGAAAAAGAAAGTACTAATCACAATGCCCAGCACATAGATAAAGCCAATTAATGTTAACTGTTAGTATAATTATTACAATTATCATGGTCATTAAGAGACTTACACTATCTCTTAGCTATTGCAAAGCTAATATATTTATGCATCAGTATAGTTGTTCTCAGTTATGCTGCAATAACAGATAACTCCTAAAATCTCAGTGGCTTACCACAAAGGATGTTTTCTAATTCTTGCAACATGGTCATGGTGGCCAGCTGTGGCTCTCCTCTAAATCATCTTCATTCTGTGACCCAGATGGATGAAGCAACACCCTTGGAACCACTGCCTAGAGTTGTGGCTGAGGGAAAAAAGAACAGAGTAAAGTCTAAACTGGATTTTTATAACTTTTGCCCAGAAATGCCGTGTGCTACTTCCACTCATATTCCATTGGCCAAAGCAAGTCCAACCTCAATATCGTGGAGAAGTATTTCCTCCACCTTGTAGGGAAGCAGAGAGGGTTAACAGTAATAAATCCACCTCATTAGAAGAGCCCACATCAAAGCTCTAAGGTTCTTTCCACTACACCACTCCATCCTTCAGTAAATTAAAGTTTATGAGATTGCTTTTCTGTAAAGCTAAATTTGTGAAAACGAAAGACAAAATTTTTAAAAGAGAGACAGTGGGACTCTTGCTCTTTTTCTGTGTGCTATTTTCTCTTTAAATTTACGCTGATGTCATTTTGCTGTCATGTAAAGAAGATGAAGTAACCAGAGGCATGCGTTTGCAGAAGGCTTGCTGCCCTCCTGGGTCCCCTGCTGCTTGGTAAGTCCCATTCTCTTGACACCACAGGCTAACAGGTGGTCACTGTCTGAGAAAGATGTCAAAGGGGCATTCTCCCATTAAATTCAACCTGCCATTTCACTTTTCAGTAACTTGAGGTCCTTCCACAAAGAAAGAGACTGGCAAGACCATCAGCCCTATCCTTTGAGTCTCTGTTCACAAATAAACTCAGGAAATAAACTGAGTTGCAGTTTTTAACGCATTCTACAGAATCATAAAAGATTAGCATGAACAGGACACTCCAGTTCAGGACTCAACTCAACATCAAATCAGAAACACTTCTTTCACATTGCCAGTAGAATTGAATGCTTGAGTACTTTTCAGCAATCCTGTCTCAGCTTGAATGCTTTCACCAATGAGAAACTCACTACTTCAGAGGCAAGTAATTCCACTACTGGAACGATATGACTTTTAGAATGATTCTCCTCATGTTAAGCTAAAATCTGGCTAGGCACAGATTTCAACCCTTTGTCCTAACTCTGCATTCCTGTGGAACATAGAAAACCATAGCATCATCCCAAGAAAGACTTTTCAATACTTGAAGGAGGTCCTTGGAGCCTCTTGTTGGCCCTCTCTCTCACCTCCCAAAATTTTTCATATGACAGGGATTGCAGAGCCCTCCATACCTATTTTGCCAATCTGACTATAAGATATCCAGTGAAAAACTCAAACTTTTTAATCAGAGGCAAATATATCTCTAAACCACTGACAAGGAGGGTTGAAATAGGAAGATTAGGGAAATCTATAAAGCTTGAGAATATCATTTATTGTTCTATTTGTATTCAACTAATAAATAGTAATGAGATCCTCTCAGAAATACTCAGTGGTAAAAGAGGGAAGAGGAGAAAGACTGAATTTTACATTACATATTCATCAACGCATTCCACAATATTAAAAAGAGCGTTGTGTTTTTTGAGATTGCCTCATTACAAATTCTATCAGGAAGGCCTGCCTTTGAATTGTCTTTCAGAAGTAGATACAAACAGGAGAAAACAGTTTTTCCCGGATCCTCGTAGGATCAACAAGCTGCAAACGTAAACAGCTACATGTGTGGGATGGAGAACTGATTTTCCACCCTCAACAGTGAAGCAAGTTCACTCTCATGGGGAAGAGAATTTTCATTTGGAACATCCACTGATCTTGTAAGCCACAGTCACAAAACGAGGAACAAGGATAAAGAGAATTAATTAGCTTTCCTTAATTTGAAGCGGGTATTACCAAGGGTCTATGGCAAGTTCACTTTGCATATAGAGCTCTCTCCTCACCAGATAACTGCCCAGCTTGCTTCCTCCCTTGCTTCAGGCCTCTGCTCAAATGCCATCTCCTCAGTCAAACTGTCCCCTGATTCCTCTATGTAAAATTCCATCCATCCTTGGAAAACAGTATGGAGGTTTCTCAAAAAATTATGACCCGGTAATTCCACTTCTGGGTATTTATCTGAAGAAAACAAAAATGCTAATTTAAAAAGATATATGCACCCCCATGTTCACTGCAGCATTATTTACAACATCGAAGATAGGGAAACGATCTAAGTGCCCATCAATGCGTGTGTGTGTGTGTGTAATATAATGGAATATTTTATATATATATAATATATGTAATGGAATATTACTCAGCCATAAAAAATGAAATTTTGCCATTTGCAACAACATAGATGGACCTCGAGAACATTATACTAAGTGAAATATGTCAGACAGAGGAAGACAAATACTGTATGATTTCACTTATATGTAGAATCTAAAAAAATTTAAGAAAATAAAAACAAAACCAAGCTCACTGATACAGAGAACAGATTGGTGATTGCCAGAGGTTGGGTGGTGGCGGGAGGAATGGGTGAATTGTTCCTGTTTTTTTTAGTTTAAGTAAGTTGAATAAAAAACATAATTACACAAAATAAAATTGCAACCCCCTCCTACTGAGCCTCCATCTCCTCTCCCTGCTTTAGTTCAGCACAGAACTTATCACCATCTAACATAGGCTGTTTTTCTGATTACTCCCTTTATCATGTCTCCTCCCACCAGAACATTAGTTCCAGGAGGGCAGGGGTTTTCTCACATTTTCATTGTCATATCCCTAGTGCCCAGAACAGTACCTGTAACTCAGTATCTGGTTTCTAGATTTTTTAAAAAAGACAAAAATTATCTACTTTCCTAGTGGAGCATACATTCTAGTGGAGGAGATGGATAACAAAAAAGCCGATAAAATAAGCAAGTGAGGAGGGTGATGTGATGGTAAATAAATGGGGTGGTCAGGGAAGGCTTCTTGGAAGTGGTTTCATTTGAGCAGTGATGGGAAGGATGAGATGGCCACGTGGATAGAGATAGTAGAAGAGGATCCAGGCAAAGCTACCTCAAGCACGATGCCCTGAAGACAGAACAAGCTGGCTGAAGAAGGGAAAGTGAGCCAAGGGGCCTGGAGTGTTGTGATCTGGAGAAAAGGGGGTAAAGTTGGAGAGACAGAAGCCCAATCCTGTAATGCTTTCTTCATGCATCCCCATTATGAACCATAGTGTGGGTCAACAAAGTCCCGTCTACACCTGCTTTGAACACCATTTCTTAGGCTCTCTAAGCTCCTTCTCATTATTCCATTATTGTCGGCAGAAATGTCACTTCATCAAGGAGACTTTCTCTGGAGTTGTACACGTGTGCGCACACACACAGATATGCACACATAAACCAGCCAGTCTCATACACTTAATCTTGTTTTATGTCCTTGATAGCATCTATATCACTATCTGAAATTTTCTTTTGTAATATTTGTTTATTGTCAGGCACCCCCCCCCCCCATCACTACCTAGAATGTAACCCCTATGAGAGGAAGGACCTTTCTGTCTTATTCTGTATTCCCAGTGCTTGGCAAATGATAGGTGCTCAAAATTATTAAATGAATGTCTTAAGTCATTGTCTCTCAGAAGCAGACTCTGAGGCAGAGACTTGTGCTCAGGAAGTTTACAGAGAGTGGTCTGGGGGAAAACATGTGTAACAGAGTGAGGGGAGCAGAACTGGACAGAGAGGCGAGTTAAACTGTCACTCAGATGCAGTTGAGCTAGAATAGCCCTTCAGAGATGCTCCCGATGGAGACTCAATGGGGATCAGCATTGTAGTTTCACATAGACCAGTCATTGTAAGTGGGCTGCCCCCAGGGAGGGGTGGGAATTAATTTTAGGCAAGGCAGCTTCCCTCAGCCAGGGCAAATTGTGAAGAAGCCCTCATCTGGGACAACTGGGGAATTGAGAGCCTTAGTTCTGAAAGGGGACTCTGGGCAGCACATCATAGCACCCACTACAATAAATGAACAAGGAGCGAACGCTTCCTTACTATCTAAACTTGTGTTAAAGCATCTCTAATCTAGTTGACCACATCAATATAGTCTTATCAACCCTATCATGTGGCAAATCCCTCTATTCATTTTAACAACATTGTGTGCAAACATATACATAACCATAAAATTACCTCTATCCTAGAAGATTTTTAAGTCTGTGTTTATGTCACAAGTAGTTCTAGCCATTTCTATTATCCTATTTCATTTTAGCTCTTGAAAATAAAGAAATTTCTTTTATAAGAACATCACAAACATTTTTATGATGATTTTAGAGTCAGGAATGAACCTGTTTAGGGTTTTATCTCCATCAACAGAGAAAGCCCTATAGATACTAATGAATTCTTTAGTATCATTTTATTCAGTGTCTCCTTATTACCTAGCTATTTTCTCGCCTTTAGCCAAAACAAAAATTCAATTGATCCTTCAGTTCCTCTGCTTTCTCTTGGAAACTGATATGTGAACCTTTTACATTGTTCCATAGAATACTGAACTGGGGCAAGTCATCTACTGAAAAGTACGGCAGGTAAATATGGAGCTGATATATAATAGTCATTTTACTAGAAATGTCCAGGTGTCAGGGAGCCAGATATGGGCAAACAGTTTCATCTCATGTTTCAGAGAGTTGTTTTCATGCCCAACCTTGAAGCGCAAATAGAGGAATCTGTGACTAAAATGATCCAGGATTATAATTTTTTCTTCTTTTAAATCTTCCTTTTAAAAATGCTAATGTGTATCAGAGTAATTAGAAAGCACAGGGAACTGTTTTCATGTTCAAGTTGGGAAATCAGTTTCCCTACTGTACAAATTTGCCCAACATCCTCTTCTACCCCCACCAGACGGTGCCAGGCACTGGGTTTCTGACTAGACAGAGACTCTGAAGTCATCCAAACATCGGACCAGGAAGATGAGAACCATCTGAGCAAGTCACAAACAGGAAGAGGGCAGTCCTGAGTAATTTCCTCAGTATGAGACTGTTTTCCTGAACCAGCTGGGGCATGGTGCAGGGGTGGCTTGGTCTGGTTTAAAACATTAAGAAACAGAGTGGTCACTGACTATAAAATTGACCACCGTGAACGTAAATTAGTGTAGCCACCATGGAAACAGTATGGACGTTCCTCAACAAATTAAAAATAGAACTAGCATATGACCCAGAAATTCTGGTTCTGGGTATAAATCTAAAGAAGATGAAAGCACTATCTCAAAGAGATATTCGCACCCCCATGTTCACCGCAGCATTACTGATAACAGCCAGGACATGGAAACAACCTAAGTGCCCATCGACAGATGAATGGATAAAGAAAACGTGGCGTATATATACACAATGGAATATTATTCAGCCTTAAAAGTCCTGTCATTTGCAAGAACATAGATGAACACTGAGGGCATTATGCTAAGTGAAACAAGTCAGACAGAAAGACAAATACTGTATGATCTCACTTATATGTGGAATCTAAAAATGCGAAGTCATAAAAATGGAGAACATATTGGTAGTTTCCAGGGGTAGGGGATAGGGGGTGGAGGAAATGAGTGAAGGTGATCACAGGGTACCAACTTTCAGCTATAAGATAAACAAGTTCTGATCATGTAATGTACAGCATAGTGACTATAGTTAACAATACTGTATTGTATATTTGAAAGTTGCTAAGAGAGTAGATTTTAAAAGTTCTTATCACATGCAAAAAATTTGTAACTTCATGAGGTGATGGATGTGTTAACTAAACTTATTGTAGTAATCATTTTGCAATATATACTTACATAAAATCACTATATTATACGCCTTAAACTTACACAATGTTATATGTCAATTATATCTCAATAAAGCTGGATGGATATAAATAACAAAATTGACTACCTTAAAATGACTAGGAAAAATGTGACCTATGTCATGAACCGTAGTGACTAATGGTAGGAGAGGAAATGGTCTACTTGTGGCATACAGAATGTGTTTCTGCCAAATCCATTTTCATCCCATGCACAGGCATGAAGACTAGCTGACCTGGGTCTCAACACACCATCCTAACATCCTTAGGTCAGCTTCCACCTCTAACAGTGATAAACTTCATCATGTTCATCCATCAATATGTCTGGGTACCAGCTGAACTGAACCTTGTCCACAAACATTATTAGCTGTTTGCTAAAATAAGAGAGGAGTAAGTGGGAAAGAAAGAAAATGTGAAGTGGGAAAAGGAGGAAGAAATTTGATTAGGGAGTTTTACTGAGTTTGATGACACATAACTTGGAAGCAAGGAGCATTCCTAGGTCTGACGCACATGTAAATAGGGGAATTCTTCCAGACAAGCTTCTTTACAGAGGTGGAGTAAGTTATTGCCTACATAATATGTGTTTAAGGGTGTGGGAAAGCTCACTACTCTCTAGAATACTTTTCCACTCAATGAATAATATCAGAAGTACCAGATTTTGAGTTTTGTGCCTTTAGGGTGGTGGTAAAAGAAAGAGGAGTTCAGGTGACAGTGATCAATTTTTTCTCCCTCACAATTTTGCCTGGGACAAAGCCTGCCTGCTTTTGGTTGTAAGCCAATTTTATGGATAGATGTTTGCTCCTGAAAGGAACCTTACTGATGAGCTGATAGAATTTTCACATTCTGCGAGTGAACAACGGGGTGAGGGAAGAGCCAGAGAGACCAGATGATATGCTCACATTATTTAACAGGACAGAGACAGAGATGCATCTAGATAGGGTGTTGTAACACTAGCCTAAGGACTAGCACTCCCTCTGATCCTTCTGTAAGATTCTGTTTCCATAGGACTGATATGTGTAGATGTGTGAAAAGACATAAGATGATAGAACATCAAACTCAGTGCTGTATTTAAACGATTCTCAGTGCCTTAGTTCATAGGGTTAGATCACAAATGCTCAACTTAGTAGAAGTTGGATGTGATGTGAAAAAAAAACCATAATGCGGCGTTACATTTGGAAATTCTACAAACTTCTATTTTTTATGTATTACAAACTACAGAAAGAACAACTGGACAACATCTTCACGGCTGGTGGGAGCACAGAGAACCTGAATTCTTTTTTTTTTTTTTTCTTAATAGGGTAAAGAAAAGAACTGAACCAATTCCCCCTCTCCTCACTCAAGGACAAATTAGAATCTCAGTTGGGCATGCTTTGGGCATTTATCAAAAGTGGGCATGGGTTCAAAACACCAGACTAAAGCCTAGTTCTGACACAGCTAAGGTCATAAGGTCATAGGTGGAATGTTCTTAAAGTTTCACTTTATTTATTGAGCAAATGCCTAATCTCTTTATTTGTAGCTGACTGCACCCAAAATATGTGTATATACAGAGAGAAAAGTGTAAAACTATTTCCACTGTTCAGAAAACAACTAGAAGGACTTAGCTTTTCTTAGGAAGCTCCACAGCATCATTTCTATATGCAAAAGCCCGTAGAAATTTTATTAAGACTGCTATAGAATAAACTCTGAAGTTCTTACCACGGCTTTCCAGGCTGTCTGTGGTCAGATCTCTCACTTTTTCCTTACCACTGTCTCCTTGCTCATTCTGCCTCTGCCATGCTCGCTTTCTATCACTCAAACATTCCAACCTTCTACTTGCCCCAGGGCCTTTGCATTTGACATCCCCTCTCCCTCTTCCCCAGATCTTCGAATGGCCCTGTCTCCTAAGTTAGGTATGGGCTTATATAACATTTCCTCAAAGAGGCTTTCCTGATAAGCTAATCTAAAGTGGAGTGCTCCAATCATTTCGCCATTTTCTTTTCTTCAAAGCTTTTACTACCTTGTGAAATTATTTATTTCTTTGTTTCTTTATGTGCTTATTGATTATCCTTCCGGTAAGCTTCATGAGGACAGGGACCTTATTTCTATTTTCATTGCTATATCCCTAGCCCCAGCACAGCACCAGGCCCACAGTAGCCACTCATTAAAAATCTACTGAATAACTGGTTCAATACGTCAATTAACATGGCAGTAATTTCCACTCCTTATTCTCCCTTCCAAGGACACAAAATAGTACAGACCAGAGATATCATAGACCTAGGTACTGGTAGGTATCAGGTGCACTCATAAGAGAAAGCATCTACTGAGAGCCTTCTCTGTCAGGCAGACACACATTTTCCAAGCCTCACTAAAACCCTATGGGATGGGTATTTTTATTATTCATTCTATCTTACAAACGAGAAAACCGAGATAGGAGAACTTAAGAAACTTGCTCAAAGTTATGTATTTAGCAGATGGCGGAGCCCAGATTTGAACCAAGGCAGTCTGATTGCACTTAAGAACTATCTTTACTCAACTTCCTCATTTGTGCTTCAGGTTCAGTGCTCCATCGGTTTACCCTAATTCTAAAACCACCTGGAGCTTAATTTGCTGTACTCTGAAAGGTGGACTTTTTAGAAAATACCCTAAACCATCCTATGGGACATTACTCTTCTATTTCTTAATGCCATAAAAACAAAAATATTTTATCTCGGCTGCCTGAAGTCTGGGATCATCTGAGCTTTACTGTGGAAGGCAAATATTTTTAAACTTTTATTTGCCGTTCTCTACTGTGATACCTCATTTTATAGTAATCTGCATCCCTGCGTAAACAAACGCTTTATGACACAAGGAAGAGAACTTTCTGTAAAGGGACAAAGACAGGAAAAAAACAGAATCTAGCTTTTGTTTCTGAACTTGAGGGTTCTGCTTTGACAATACAAATCAAGCAATCAACTTAAAAGCATTCTGAAAAATCCTTGCAGGTAAAGGATCCGTACTCTTCAAACTTCCAAATCTTACTTCAAGACTTGGTTTTCCCCTGTCTGGCAGGTAAGTTATTTTCAGAGTGAGTAAAGGAGCTAAGAGGTAGGGAATTTGTTTCCCCTTTTATTTTAGTGAGTGTGTTACTGGTCGTAGTTGTGAAACACTTTTGAATTGGGATCTTCACCCAAGCTTATCGAAATGCCAGGTTATGCCTGGGTGGCGCACATATAAAGCCTCCCACTGGAGAAATTAAGCTGTCCAAGTCCCTTCGGAGGGAGTTACTCTTCTAAGTGCTGGATTAAAGGTCCAAGAGATTGGATTTTGAATTTATCAGAGCAATAAAAGTAAAATTTCAGTCCCCTAATAAATTTAAAGGAAATCCTTGGACCACATATTGTTCCCCTTTAAGCAGGCAGTCTATGTGAAATGTTTTATTGTAAAATAAATCAATAAATACCTTGAAACAACCAAAGTAGTATATATGCTTACATAATTCCCCTTAGTTTTGAAACCTCTTTTTCTATATAAATATAATTATTTTTAAAAAATCAAATAAAAAGCATCTCTGGTGTACTACTAAACACATCAACAAATCCAAAATAAATAACTGGAGGAATGGCCTAATTTTATTTGATAGTTCATAGAATGAACAAATTCCAACCAGGATGGTTTTTGTTAACCAGCAGACCCTGGTTAATCTCAATGGGAATCTCTTTTTAAGTTGATGAGTCTAATGTACATGAAGTTCAGTTGAAGATGGTTAAAGACTTTTAGATATAAAGTTGTCTATGTAAGCATTATTATTACATGCATTCCCACAGTGACAAAGTGTTCAGGCAAAGATGGACTGGAGGTGAGGAGGGAAGGGGTGAAAGGGAGGAAGAAGAAGGAAAAGGAAAGGAAAGGAAAGAGCAGGGAAATAAGAGAAGGACGAAAGATGAAAAGAGAAAAATCACATTTTGCCTTTGACAGATGGCTCAAGAGCATTTTGGTTTGGGATTTTGTTTTTTGGTTTTTGTTTTTGTCTACAGAAGGTAAATTGCCTTTGGATTTGGAATCTTTGTACTCAACAATCGTACATTACTGAAAGATGGCCTGTGCAAATGTTTTGGGCTTAAGGGTATAAATAAACACATGCTGTACACTGTAGAAGACGATGTGCACAGCCTTGTATTTTTCTTTCAGACTTCAAATATCTTCACCATCTTCAAAATAGTATTCAAATAGTACCCACGCTGTTTGGGATCGCTCTTGCATTTGCTAATAGCTCAGAGTCCTGGCCACAGCAAGTGGATAAAAACCTAGATAATTGATCCTATTCTTGTTGCCTGGATGAAGCTAACAAAGTTTCTGAATCCAGACCCAGGGGAACATTACTACCACTAAAACTTAGCGTCTACAAATTGTAGTCCACAGAATCTAAGATCCATGTGATGGTAATCAGTTTCCTAGTGGGGGAAAGTTTGCATGATCCATTAAGTGTGAAAAACTTGGGTTTCCACAAAATGCAAGTCCAATCACATGACTCTTCATGAAGGGCATATTTATGCCAAGTTTCCCAAATCTTTCTTTTTTCTTTTTGTGCAGAGTGTCCTGAGGCTAGTGTCCCACGGAACGTACTTTAGGACACACTAGTCTAGACTTCCTACTTCACCTCCTTCACTGAACAATCTCTATTTTCTTTCAGGGGTAACCTGGCTACAAAATGAGGAGACAAGCTTCATTTTGATTAAAATTAGATGATTTGAGGAGAATAAAAAGCTTTTTTTAAATTATTTTAACATTTTAATAACCCCCCGAGTTCCAGAAGGAGCTGAAATCACCCTCACTGTAGCAGAAAAATTAGACCCTGGGAAAGTATTGCAGCATAATATCAAAATAAACCAAGGCTCAGCAACTACTTGCTGCATGGCCCTGGGTAAGATCTGACCATCTCTGAGCCTCTAATTTTCCTTTCTAATGTGAGGGTAATGATGCATTGTACTAAGATTAAATAAAATAGTGTGTGGAAAAGCACCTTTCCTGGGGTCGGCCTCAGAGGTGATATACCATTGAAGTTCTATTTCCCTTTTTCTTTCTTCCCTTAGCAAATACCCTACTCTTGAAGCCCAAAATGAACATTTTAGGAAAACTGATGAAGTAAATAAACATCACTATTTAGTGCCAAAAAACAACCTTGAGAAACTCTCTTTGGCATTCCGGTCTGGGTGGAGCAGATACACAGGTTGGATTCCACTCAGAGATGATGAAGCTTCTAGACAATTCCTCCTGAGACTCCCTTCTGGAAAGGATTTCTGTCAAAATCCACAGAGATCAATCTCATCCCAAAGGTCAACGTGTTTTTCACCTCCTGTCTAGACTATTCCAATGTTTGCGACCTGGACCTCCCATAGGGAGTCGTCCATTGACAGCAGATGACCCAGACGTGACAGCATTGCCTGCTGGTTATGTCAGCCTGCCGCAAGCCCAGCACATCCCAGCGGACGCTCGGCCTTGGCTGCTGTTTTACATCAAGTCCAATTTACGATCTGGGTTCTTGAATTAAATCACTAAGCAGTGATGAGCCTGGATTGCTGGAATGTCTTTTCGTTCCACGTGGCCCGCTGATAACTTGTTGGACACGGAGGTACTGAGACACAATACAGATATCTCTTCATTCAGGTCTGTTTTCAATTCAAATAACTGGCCCCACGTGTGCTTCTAGTTAACTGTGTATGTGTGCCAGTGCCAAGAAGAGTTTGCGTGCAGTCCTTCCTCTCCAGACCAGAGACTGGTGTTCAGGACATCACAAAGGATTAAAGAAGTAAACTGAGCACAGAGAAATTTAAAAAAAAAAAAAAACAGAGGTATGCTAAATTTACTAAAATTTGCTAAAACTAGCACTCTTGCCCCTTCTCCAGCCCATTCCTCAGGCCATTGTCTTGAAATGCTTAGAATTCAAAATACATTCCTGCTTACAAATCCAGAAGGTGACACACTGAGACACTTTTCCAGTAGGGGCGGTATTATCAACATTCTCTATCAGCTCCTCTGATGACCAATATTTCTAGTCTGTTCATTTAAAAAGTCACTGGCAAGGATCTGTGAGAAAGTTCAATTACATAACATTACCCTGTCCTGCTGGGCTTAGGCATGCAGTCTTGGTCAGTGGGGCAAAGGTGGCCTCTTTGCAAAGAAAATTGGTCCTTTCCAGTATTCAGCTTCTATCACTTGACCAAGAATTTAGCTAATGAAGCATTATCTGACCTTTCGAAGACAGGAGGCGGATCTTCTTATCACTTATCAATTTGTCAAACATACAGTTACTTTAATTTAGATGCACATGGCTGTGAGCAACAGCAGCAAAAGAAGAGAAAGTACGTGGACAGTAAGAAAGAGAGCCAAGCAGAATCAGGAAGAAAGGGTCAAAGAGGAGCAGAACACATTTTCCCAGAAAGCCAGAAATGAGAGTGTGTGACAGAGATAAAAAGAGAGAGAGAAAATGTATACTGCTATATTGAATTACCCAATCTGCCACTGCCCTCTCCATCAGCATGGACAAATGAGAGAACATGGAGGCATAAACCAGATCCTCTCCTCCAACCACAAACTTCACTAGCTTAGGGCGCTCAGAGGCCATGGCAATGACTATTTTAAAGGAGTTTTGTAAGCAAATTATGCTCCATTTTTATCTAAGCAACTGCCCAGAGCTTCCTTGATTCGACACAGCTTGTGATAATCCTCTCCTCTGCATTTTTCCTCTTCTTCTCATGAAATACTCTCCCTGAATTTTGGGACAAGATGGGACATCCTACAGAGAACCTTTGAGACTAAGTTTCCATCTAAATGTATGCAGTCTCTATGGGATTAGACAAATTTGCTTTGAGGTAGTCCAGGCACACAGCTCTTTCCCTATCAGAATTATAAGCATGAACTTGCACATTAGTGCATAGGCTATCTTTTGCCCTCTAGCTCGTCCTTGGATAAAACTCAAGAGAGTTAAGAGGTTTCCACATGGGTGTCTTTCCAAACAGGCTGCCATTCTTGATGCATCACCCTCACTTTCCGAAAATGGCACAAAATCCAGCCAGACTCTCCCAAGAAGGAATTATGTCACTCCTTAATCCTATGCTGCTGCTTAAGTAACCCAAACAAGCTCTCTTCCCGCTGGAGGAGGAATACACCCCCAGTTCTCTCTGTTGGCCATGGACAGGATTGTGGGTCTCTTGGCTTGATTCTTCGTTGTACAATCACAGAAACAAACAAGAGTGATTTCTTTTTTCTAGACGAACATTTTGTACTGAGTAATACCCTCTGATTGTCATCTACATTTCTCTAAGCTGTTGTCTAATCAATATTTCTGTTTCTTTCAACATCTCCTTCCTCTGTGAGTCTCATTCCTCACTGCTGGATAGTTCTGAGGCAGGGCACCTGAACCAATGATATCAGAAAGAATGGGAGAGAGAAATGAAGGGTACAATCTCCTTGGGCAATCATCTTAATTGACCAAAAAGCAAGTCAGGTTGTACAGGCAAGTGCAAATTGTATGCACACCATATATAAATCCTAAGCCTCTACACTCTGTTTTCTTGCACTTCAACAAGTCTTCAGGGAATTAAGGAAGCAGAATCACTTCTTTCATGAGAAATCTGATTTTCAAAAAAACTTTTCCTTCTTTTCTTTCTTTGTGGAGGTAAGGTATGGGGAAAGGGCTTTATTTGAGGTACAAGAATGATGAAATCTAAGTTCCCAAAGTTATAGTACTACAGAATGATATGTGGAGACTTCTGAAGAATTTACACACTGAAAAAAATAAACTACTTTGTCAAAGGACTCAAGATACAATTGACAGAAGTTTTAACTGGACTGGATTATCAACATTGAAGGGATAACTACATAAAAGTAAACAGAATTACTCTGCCCCATTAGGATTGACGAATGGAAACGTATTAAGAAGAAATCTTAAATAAATATAAAAAGGGAAAGATTACACTAAAAAGATCCATGTCTATGTGGGATATAAACTTAAGATAACTCTTGACCTCTTTACAATGCAAATTATTGTATGAAAAATTTATTAATTCAACAAACGCTTATCGAGTACCTCATATGTACAAATCTCACAAAAAAAATTAATGAAACATACTTCCTAGATACAGGAAATTTGATACATAGTCGAGATTAGACAAAATATAAACTTATATTGTAAAACTTTACATATGTCCTTCCATTTGATATTCAAAATAATCCTGTGAGTTGTGGAGAAGAAGTATTCATTCCTATTTAGTGTTAAAGTAGAGGCTAAGAGAGGCCAAATGATTTTCACCAGGATCACACAGAAGTAATAAAAGGAAGAACCCAGACTCAACCTTAAGTTATCTGACACCAAATCCGCTACAATTCACTGCCTCTATAATTCAAAGTAAAATGTCACAAGTGCCAAAAGGGAGGTATGCACAGAGTGTTACTGGCATTCCTTCTCACTGAGGTCAAAAGCGATTTCTTGGAGGTATTTGATCTGAGCCTTGAAGAAGGCAGACCTTTGACAGGCAACAATGGACATAGAGAAAATCATAAGCTGAAGGAAATCACTTAAAGAGAGGGAAAGGTAAGGAGGCAGGAACTAGTACACATTTAAGAAATGGTAAGCGGTCCAGTTTGGCTGGAGTACAAGTTATGTAAAGGAGCACAGTGGGAGATAAGGCTGGAAATTTGGGTTGGAATCAGGTCATGTAGTGCCTTGAATGCCTTGCAAAGGAATATGAACACTTTTGGCCGACAATGGAGAATTACTGAAGGTTTCTGAATAGAGGAATGATATAATCAGAACAGAGCTTAAAAAAGATTAATCTGGCAGTAAGATGTAGAATTGTTTGGAAGAGACTAAGGAGTTATGAGGCCAGGGCAATAATCGAGACAAGAAATAATAGGGGTCTGATCTACAATAGTGGGAGTAGAAATGGGAAGAAAATAGGGGATAAATACGAGAAATGTTAGAAATATAGAATCAAAAGAACTCTTTGACTAATTAGATGAGAAAATGCAAATGAAAGAAGGAAGTTGGTCTGAGTGACTATAAAGGTAATGACAATTATTGAAATAAAAAATAAACAAGAAGATCATGTTTGTAAAGAAATAAAATGAGTTCAGATTTGACCATGTCCAGTGTTCATCAGAGATATTTGCCATGTAAATGTGTAGCTGTAAGAACAAAATGACCTACCCTCCCTGCCACACCCTCACCCCTATATACACACCCAGAAACCACAGTGGTTTGATTCAGAACTTAATTGGGCTTTATAAGTGGTCAGGTATTTGTATAATTAGTGAAGCAGCCATTAAGAAGTATGTGGGCAAGGGGCTGGCCCCATGGCCGAATGGTTAAGTTCTTGCTCTCTGCTTCGGCAGCCCAGGGTTTCGCGGGTTCAAATCCTGGGCGCAGACCTGGCACCGCTCATCAGGCTACGCTGAGGCAGCATCCCACATGCCACAACTACAGGGACTCACAACTAAAAATGCACAACTATGTACCGGGTGGCTTTGGGGAGAAAAAGGGTAAATAAAATCTTTAAAAAAAAAAAAAAGTATGTCGGCAAAAAAGACCATTAGTTATTTTAAATAATGGCAAATATTAGGGCAATGCTAGTGGATGTTAACCAAAAATCCTTCAGATCTCAATGGCCTAATACCATACAATTTATTTTTCACTCATTTGAGTCAAGTCGCCATTGGCAGAAGAAGGGGGGACTCCACATGGTCAATGAGGGACCTAGGATTAAGGAAGTTCTTCCGTCCTTAACACATGATTTCCAAGGTCATCTTAGCACTGACATGCGGCTGTCAGTTGGGAACAAGAGAGAAGTGAGAATCCCATGGAAGGGTTCTATGGCCCAAGCCTTAAAATGGTATGCATCACTTTTGCCCACATTTCTTTGGTCAGAACTCAATCACATGGCCATAACTTAACTGTAAGGAAGGCTTGGAAATACGAAAATAACTGTGAGCCATAAAGGATAAGAAAATAAATTTGCTGAACAGATAGTCAGCCTCTGCTTCTAGGCCACAAAGTTCAAAGGGAAGTTATAGGGACTAAGAGTAAACAAAAGGAACCACAATTCTCTCTATAAAAACATAAATTACTGTTGCCATCGTGGGAAGAAGTAGTATAACAACTTATGGGGCAGTTGGAAAACTGAATGTCCTCTTCCTTATGAGTTTGAACCATACAGCATCTGAGAATTAGTCTTTCTTCTTAAAAACTAGGGGTGGGGGATGTCCCAATAGTTATGTGCTAGACTCAGAAGAATAAAAAGGCATACTTGCAACTTGCACCATCAAAAGAACCTCAGTGGAACATAAGGTGAAGTTTCTACCCACACTGGGCTCTTCCACAGGACTAGGAGTGGCAAAGTCAATACTGGACCATCCTGCTCATGCCTTTTCCCATTATTTCCATTTCCCTTCACTATAATAGTGTTATTCCAGATTTGAAAACTCAGACTCAGGAAATGCGCTGTTGGGAAATACTGCATCTCACAAAGAGTTCAATGGAGTAAGAGGATGGAACATAATGAAAATGAGACAAAGTCCCCAGGGATAGAAGAAACGGTTTCCCAAAAGGAGACTGGAGATGTGTACCCCGGAAGTTTAAATAAGAATTTCTCTAAAGAAAAACAAAGGGGTCCACCCAGTGGCGTAGCAGTAAGTTCACACATTTTGCTTCAGCGGCCCGGGGTTTGCCGGTTTGGATCCCAGGTGTGGATCTATGCACTGCTTGTCAAGCCATGCTTTGGCAGGCGTCCCACATATAAAGTAGAGGAAGATGGGCACAGATGTTAGTTCAGGGCCAGTCTTCCTGAGCAAAAAGAGGAGAATTGGCAGCAGATGTCAGCTCAGGGCTAATCTTCCTCAAAAAAGAAAAAAAGAAAAGAAAAGAAGAACAAAGACCTGTGGACAAGGGAGCAGATTTAGGAATAGTTTTCATGAGGATAGCTTTTATAAGTGCTTAACTTCTTGGGACTTTTTTTTTCATTTTTTCCCCAGTTTTACTGAGATATAATTGACATATACATTGCATTAGTTCAAGATATACAACATAATAACTTGATGTGTGTATATATTGCAAAATGATTGCCACAGTAAGTTAACACAACCAGCTCCTCACAGTGACAATTTTTTGTCTTGTGATGAGAACTTTTAAGATTTACTCTCTTAGCAACTTTCAAATATACAAAACAGTATGTTAACTATACTCACCATGCTGTACATTACATCCCCAGAATTTCTATAGCTGGAAGTCTCTACCTTTTGAGTACCTTCACTCATTTCACCCACCCCACAGCCCCTGCTTCTGGCAACCACCAATCTGACCTGTTTCTATGAGTTTGTTTTTTAGATTCCACTTATAGGTGAGATCATACAGTGTTTGTCTTTCTCTGTCTGACTTGTTTCACTTAGCAAAATTCCCCTAAGGACTATCTATGTTGTCGCAAATGGTAAGATTTCCTTCTTTTTCATGGCTGAATAATATTTCAGTGTGTGTGTGTGTGTGTGTGTGTGTGTGTGTGTGTGTGTGTGTGTGTGTATCACATTTTCTTTATGTACTCATCCATTGGTGGATAATTAGGTTGGTTTTTTTAAATTATGAAAAAAGTTGTATATAATATATAATCTCAAAGTCTTTCATATATTGTGAAAGTCATTTTTCCCAATCCTTCTGTAAAGCTCCAAACTTTACGTGGTGTGTAGAGGCAAATTAGAGAAGATGCCATAAAGAGACATCCAGACTGCCTCCTGTGTGGCTCAGTCTGCATCCACCTGTCTGCAGACGACTTCAACTGGCAGCAGCATCACACCCAGAAAGATGGCTCCACCACAACCTTTTCCAAAATAAGGAATGGCTCAGAGCTAAGTGGAAAGCAGTGGGAGCAGGCCATGTGGAGGAGCAGTGGTCAAGCAGAGGACTCAGGGTCAACCACAGAACACTCTCACCACCGCCCCCTACTAAGATGATTCTTAGGAGAGAAATGTTGACACTGGGTCCACTTTTGTTATAAAAGAAGTTATAAATTTTAGTAAGAAGTCAAGTTTAGAGACAAAGATTTAGAAATCCCCAGGCTTGTTATGATATAATCACGGGAGTGTATAAAATGGACCAAAAAAAAGCATTCAAAAGAGGTACAGAAGGAGAAGGAGAGCACAATATCACAGACCAGTGGACATTGTTGGTGCTCTACCCAGATCTCCTTGGATCCCAGTTACAAAAGCCTGCATTTTTGACTCTCTTCAGAGGACTGACCCATGGTCATTAGAGCTGGTTTCTCCATATGCTCAAAAAACTGGAAGCATCTAGGAATTGATGACCTCCCCAGTGGCCCATAGCCAATGACTGTCAGGTGTGGGTATGAAAGCCTAGCTCCCTTTACCTGTGTGAGGATAAACTCTGGCAGGTTTCTGCTATAGGAATAGGCTAAAATTGAGACTTCACCTGAGAATACACTCACGCTTCACTTGTTCCTTCTCTGTCCTTCCCCACCCTGCTTCCTCTACTCATTTGCTAGTCTTTCTTGGGAGTGTTCTCTCAATAAATCACATGCATCTGAGTTCTTGTCTCCAGGTTTGTTTGTGGTAAACCTGACTTAAGACACACACATTAAAGGATGCCATCATTACCACCTCCCAAAATGGTAATAGTTATAAAATGTAATGTTTTGTTTTGTTTTGAGGAAGATTAGCTGTGAGCTAACATCTATCGCCAATCCTCTTCTTTTTGCTGAGGAAGACTGGCCCTGAGCTAACATCCATGTCTATCTTCCTCTGCTTTATACATGGGACGCCTGCCACAGCATGGCTTGATAAGCAGTGCATATGTCCACAACCGGGATCCGAACTGGTGAACCCCAGGCCACCAAAGCAGAACGTGCAAACTTAACCACTGCACCACCAGGTCAACCCATAAGATGTAGTGTTTTAGATCAAGAAAGATAAGCACTGCAAAGATTTAGATCAAGAAAGATAAGCACTGAATTTAGCAGCTGGGAGATTACTGTTGCTTCTAATTCTCCTACTTATTATATAACATCAACAAGGGAGCAGAGAATAACCCATGCAAATGTCCTTGACACTGTCACTAAATGTCACCAACCATCAATCCTCTTTTCCAGTCCTCAGAAACCACATGTACACACTCCCCACATTGCTGCTAAAACCATAAACAAAAAACAGAGGTAGAAGAAATTTAAAAATTCTTGTAAGAGGACACAATAAATTTTGTGGCTTCAAGGAGTTTAAATCAGACACAGATTAACTGCATGTCAGATGGCACTAGAGCAGACTTAGTGGGAAGGAGGGCACCTGGAATTTCCACTTATCCTATCCATGGCACCACAGACAGACACAAGCAGTAGAATAATTGAATGCTTAGAACTGAAAGGGATCTCTGAGAAGTTTCATTTTATCCCCATAGTTTATTACATAGTCCATGACAATAAAATGCCTTGGCTAAAAGTTGAATTATCACTCAAGTTCAAGTCCTTTGGCTCCCTGACTTTCCAGTATAACACACAGCCTTTCAAGTTCTTATTTGTTATCATTACTAGTAAGAATGTCAGTATTACTATGTGTCAGGCACTTGGCTAAGTTCTTTACATTGTCTTATTTCATATTCCAAATAGCTTGTAAGATGGATTCCCTTATTCCCATTTTATAGAAGAAGAAAGAAACATAGAAGAGATTGGCTTAATTGATGTAACGTAGCTTACTGTAGCAGAGGCCAATCTAGAAACCCAAAGACAAAACTGGAATCCAAAGCCCATGTTCTCTTACTATGCAGACAACCTGCTCTCATTCTTTGACTGAAAAGCTGAAAGTCCTGTCTCCTCAGATCCTGTCCTAGAATAATTATAGGACTGTATGGTCCTATGACCCTCCACTCCACCTTCTCTTTCAGATAGATAAATAGATAGGTAGGTAGGTATATAGGGAGGGAGGTAGATAGATAGATAGATAGATAGATCAATAGATCCAACCCATATTTGAGTCACTTACTTAAGCAGAAAAAAATTTAGGAATTCTGCTTGGATTATGCAGCTTTGGGATCAATTCTTTTCTTTCCTTTCTTTTGAAAAGAGATGATTTGCAGCTTCCGTATCATTGCATTGTAGAACACTCTTACTGGAAAGGGTCATCTCACACCATTCTTTCCAGATGAACAAAGACAACACTGAGGCCCTGAGTAGAGGGGAAGAGCATTGGACAAAGAGCTTGGAAATCTAAATATTAGACCAGCAAAGGGTAGAGCCAACTGTGGCAAACGTCCTGGTTCTACATCCAAGTGAACGATGCCTCCTTTGAGAGTATGGCCTCAGAGAACTTCACAATTGTCTGATAAAACAACTGCTCGAGTTATTATTGAAAATCTTCTTTTGCAACTACCTCTGAGAGATGTATACAGTTCTGTGAGGTGAGCTATTTTCCAGAATAAAGCCTGGTTCCTTATGCAAAATAGAAGTCTTAGTTTTTGCTCTTTAGTGTGAGACTGTGAGCAAGAAAATATACTGCTCTCCAAGACTCAATTTTCCCATCTACGTAGTGGGAAAACAACAATGCCTGGAGGTATGATAATAAAATGGGGTAATGTTTATAAATGTGATTTTGAAACTGTAAAATTCTTTATTCAGATAAGACAGAAGTGGAAAGTCAATCTTAGTTGTTTATTATGGGGCAAAATATCCTACTTTGTTCATCCCTAGCTAGAGGAGATAAATAGTTTAAGAGCTTATAATGACATTGACCATTTCTGCTTCCTTATTCCCAGAAATAAGCACCACATTCAAAAGTTACTCAATACATCAGTCATTATGAAAAAATTACCACCAACAGAAAATGCTATGATGCTGGGTGGTTTTCTTTAATTTTCTACTGTTTCTCATGTCTTGAGAGAGAGATCTTTTTGAGCCTTTGACCCTCAGACAAAAATAAAACCTCTGAGTCTGAAAACCCATAGGCTTCACTTTTCTATGAACAGCATTGAATACGCACGATGAAGAATTTATAGCCCATGATGTGAGTCAACTTCTTTGATAAGGGGCCTAAATTTAATTTGCAAACATGTAGCTGTGACCTCCCTGAGCCAATGGCTAGAGATTTGAAGCAGCGTGTGTGGGCCAGCTGTGGAATTTGGCTCAGCTCCTAGTTGAAGTCACCTCCCTTCTCTAAAAATTCTTTAAATACTGGATGAGTTGTGTGTAAGTAGAGGTTGCATGGGGAGGAGGTGTGGGGAGCTGTTAACAAAAGACAACAGATGAGCTCATGAAACTTTAACAAGCTGTTGGGGAGCACTCCACGTGTGGGGTTTGAAGGCTGTTCCCTAGTCCTCTGTAGTAAGCTTATTGGAAAGGACAAGATCTTCAAACGAATTTTCTTTTTGGAGAGGGAAGGGTGTGTGTTACACAGGAAAAGGCCTTGCAATTCGGATCACACTGAAGGCCATTCATGAAAGCCTGGAGGCTGGCTGACTTGACTAGAGTACCCGCATTCGCATGGCTACATATTGTAGACATGGTCACAATTTACTATAAAATCCAGGGGCTTTCCAACAGCATGTGGCTCTTACGTGCCCACCCGGTACCTGAACTTTCCTGAAATGCTTGTTTCACATCCACTTACACAATCCCAGGCAAAGGTCAACAGACCATTCCGAGTTGCTGATATGGAATATCACTGGCAACTTCTGGGTCTATACGTATTCTAAGTATGCCGTGGAACACGAGTTCAGTCACAGAATTAGCGGAGAGACCCATATTCTAATAGAGTCAAACTCTGACTTATTTTCACATCAAGGAAATATCTGCCTTAAAACAAAGCATATTTTATGCAATTCCATCTTATTAACAATGTTGATTTCATGACATAACATTAAAAATTTTGCTTGTGGAATATATTATACATTTGCTTTATGTTTCTGCAAGAGAATATTCCCATAATTAAAAAGTTTTTAAGCAGAAAACAAGAGGACTAAATTTCTCACAAAAATATGCCTGTGATCCTTTTGTGTATCTGCCCATTAAATTGCATCTAAATTCAATAATTAATTTGCAATGGCAAAACACAATTGGGTCTTTGCTTTAAGCATTATTCCAATAGAATACAATAATTATTTTAAAGCAGAAATTCTCTGACCAAATAGCTCATAGTCCTTTTCAGAGTTTTATAGAACTTTCATTGTTTGGATGTTCTTCAACCAGAAAAATCTTCTTGTGCAGAATGATCTTATTCTGCCTCTATTAACTATTTTATCTCTTTGCTCATCTGTATATGGAGAGATATTCTAAATGGTTCTAAGTTCTCTTCTAGCCCTAAATATTCTTGAATAGTATGATCCCATGGTCCCAAATCATTCTACAGAAATTTTTCATAGCACTTTCACACTTATATTTAACTGTATATTGCACTATAGTAAATAATTCATTGTGTTCTAGAGGCCCAAAAGAATTAATAGAGCATTTAGTAACTAATCTATGCCCCAAGTCTACAAGTGTAGGGAGAAGTAATAAAACCATTTTTAAAACTTAATGCATTAGCATAATAGATCCTATGTGCAAAGTTAAGAAAAAAAGTAAAAATGGAATTACTATCCTTAAACAAGAGAGTGGTAAATTGATGCATAGATGGCTAAACAATTTAAGCAAGTATGTCAGCTTTAGCAGAACCAGGCCAGGAAAAGGGGAATATTATTTAGCATCTACTATATTGCAGGCAGCATGTTAAGTTTTTTTCACATATATTATCTCAATAATTCCGCATTTTTATCTCTGTTTTTAACAATGAGATAACCAGTATCAGAGAGATTGTGGTATCTGCTACTACAAATTATTATAGCTGATACTTTATGAAATTGAAACAGGCATATTTTGGCTACAAGGAACAGAATATCTAATTGATAGTAACTTGATCAAATAGTGGTTTTTGTTTGTTTTTTTTTAAAGATTTCATTTTTTTCCTTTTTCTCCCCGAAACCCGCCAGTACATAGATGTGTATTTTTAGTTGTGAGTCCTTCCAGTTGTGGCATGTGGGACGCCGCCTCAGCATAGATTGATGAGTGGTGCCATGTCCACACCCAAGACCCAAACCGTCAAAACCCCAGGCCGCCAAAGCGGAGCGAGCGAACTTAACCACTCAGCCACAGGGCCGGCACCCTCAAATAGTGTTTTACATTTCTTAAATAACAAGAAGTCTGGAATTAAGTAATCCAAGGATTTGTTCAGTAGCTCAATGCTGGATCCACTTCTCTATAATTCCTGTCACCTGACCCTCATGATCACAAGGTGGCTGCAGGTCTGGATCACTCAGAAGTACTATAAGAACAAAAGATTCAAAGTTCTGTGAGTATGTGTGTACATGTGTGACAGATGACTGAAGTTGACATATTTAATGGCTAAAAATTATCAAAACCTATAAGTTCCTGGAGAAACATTCACCACTTGTCTCATAGGCCAATTTTATCCAGAAAGGCAACTATGGAAGGCAAAAGTAGGTACATGACCACTTGGAAATACAGTCACCATGGAGTGGCTCACTTAGAGGCATGAATGAGCTACACACATCCAGCGAAGACCAGCTAATGTAAATAAACAAGATACTCTTTTTTCCAAAGGGAATTCTCTTAAAAGAAATAAATGTAGCTGTTGATATGATGGGCTCTCCCTTCAACCTTTCAAAGATGGAATTTGCCACCCTTCCATGCTTGTAGTAAATGTTAATTCTGTGATCTTACATTCAGTCAGTTAAAAACAACAAAAGTTTACAGCAGTGCACCATGCCACCCATGACTTGTCCTAACTCTACTAAGGCTCTAGTGTTCCTATTGCACAATGTGCTTATGTGCCAGTAGAACCAGGCCATAAATACCCCAAATGGTGCAACTCTAAGCCCTGCCTTTCTACTCCCGATGCTGTTTTTTCATCCCTAGCAAACAATAGCTTTAAAACACCTTTTACTTCCTGAAATGACCATGCATCTTCCTCTACTACAGTCCTTCTTTTGATCCTCTTCACCTTTCTTCTCTTTTATTAAGATTTCCTCTTTACTTTCTATATTATGTTTGTTATTCCTTTCCAACATCCTAAAAGAATTCTTACCAGCTTGTAGTATCTACTTTAGAAGTTACTGACATATCAAATCTCCAGGGTAGACGTGCTTCTTTACATTCTGCTGAAGTACTTTCCAGATGTTCCTGAGAACTCATGTTCCCAGCAGGCTGAAGAATTAAGGCTGGTGCATCTCCTACTAGCCTTTCTGCTTCACGTTGTTCAAGCAAGTGAGGAATAGTTGTTCATAGCATATTATTTCAAAAAGGATTTGGTATGCAAAGAGGGTAATTTCAAATATTGATTCTCATAGACTCATTGTCCCATTTTATATGGGAAAAGAACCATGAATATATATGCTTCAGGAAAAAAAATCACCTATAATTCCTACATACCTTTGGATTTTTGAGATTTTAATAGGATTCTTCCGCCTAAAGCACTGGGAGAAAAAGAGAGACCAACAGTACATAACCTACAGCTGATAACAACATGATCACTTTCAGGTCATGACCTCATAAAATCATACCTGGACATACTAATAGTATCGCTTTATAAGTGCAGCGTGGTGTGTGAAGAACAGCGAACTGGATGTAAGGACTCTTGCAATCTTTCTCAGGGATGAATATATGACTAAGCAAGATTAACAACCTGGTGGTTAGATTTGGGCTAAGTGCACATTTTCCCCTGGATGTGTGATATGAGACTTTGGCTTCCTAATGGCACCATACCAACCAGCCAGAGCAATAGCCTGCTGTCCTCACCAGCAGCCATGTCCCAGATGCATATAAAGATATGCTTGAGAAACAGGCAGAAGAGGTGAGTGGAGTCTCCCCAAATACACATCTAATCTCAGACTTAACATTGTTGATGGGACCTTCCACAATCACTCTCCCTCTCTAGGTTGGTTCCCTCCTCTGCAAAATGAGAAAGTTCCAATAATAATCAATATTAGAGCATCCCTGAGGTCATTTCCAACCCAAATACTTAGTTCAGCATTATGTACTCTCAAATCTAAGCTGTCCACCTACAGAGGGGAGAGGGGAAAGAACAGATCTGGCCATTCATTTTCAAGCATCTTCTCTTTGATTTCCCATTACAATGTCTTAGCTCCACTTTTAGTACTTGTATAATAATTACCTACACGTGTGACAGGGTAGCTTTCTTCTCCTTTGACCCTTTATTTTCTTCCTCCCTTCCTCCTACCACCCACTGATATTCCTACCTCTTCCCTCAAAAAAGCTCTTTGGGAAGATGGAGGGAAGCAAAAGAGAATCTGACTCTGGAAACATATCAAAGTAATGCCTAAAAAAGGGTTAATGTTACAGAGAGAACACTTTATTTTTCTTCTAGTTGGAGGACCACGTGAAGGTTTTACATCCTTCACATGGAGCCTAAAGAATATGTTACTTTCTCTCCAACTTCGAATTCTGCAGACTTTCTCAGTCCAAGGCAACTTTAATGTCACCTGAGGCCAAAAGAAATACTTAACAATTCCATTTATGAAGTTCTTAAGTTCCAAACCCTTAATAAGCACTTTAGGCCTAACAACTTAGAGCAGTTTGAAAAAATACTATATATAAATTGAAAGGAAAATATATTTTTGTTTTACATAACCATAATCACTTAACTAACGGGATGTATGTGCCTGTTGGGCACAACACAACTTCTCAGACCTTAGAATTAGATTGAACATCACTATTGCACGTTGATTTTCAAGGACACTGGCTTCTTAACACAGCAATTACTAAAAATTTAGCTTTGCTAAGATATGACTTCATTAAAAGCAATGTAGCACTATCTGATGTTAAAACCATACTTCATGGGGGCCGGCCCAAGGGCACAGCAGTTAGATTCATGCACTTTGCTTGGGAGGCCCTGGGTTCGCTGGTTCAGATCCAGGGCGTGGACCTGCCCACTGCTTGTCAGGCCACCCCATGGCAAGCATCCCACATATAAAATAGAGGAAGATGGGCACAGATGTTAGCTCAGAGCTAATCTTCCTCAAAAAAAAAAAAAACAGTAGTTCACATAGTGTCCAACAGAGGTCATGCTGTTCTCTTCAAAAACAAAATATCCACAGTGATGGTGCCCCTTTGAATTTGCTGTTGTGTCCCAGGGCACCTTGGCACAGAGTTTGTGACCCACAGCCCTATCTCCTTTCAGAGGGAAAACAGTTGTAATTGGAACCAATCTGGTACTAATTGCCTAGATTCCAGAAAACCAAGGGAAGGAAAGATGGGTAAAAATATGGACAGGACCATAAGGATAGCAGAGGGAGGGAAACTAAAGAGAGAGGAGGGACTCTTAGTTGCCCGTCCAACATGGACTTTATGAACTGATGATTGACTCAATGGGAAAAATAAAGTAAAATGTCCCACATTCCTATGCCACAGACAGTGTGGACATAAGTAAGTTTACGTGTATATCCGTCTCCCTCACTAGATTAAGACCCAAGCAGAAGATCTTACTCATTTCAGTATGCCTCCAAATAGCTAATTCAATACATAATACATCAATAATTCAATACATATTGAATTGCCTTACCCAGAACACTGAACTTAAATCTAATTGCAGTAGATGTCTTAATTAATTTGTTCTGATTTATTTTACACCTCTTGAGTTAGGCCTTCCTAGAATTCAACACACAGATTAATGGAAAGTAAGGTTTTTCTACTTCTCTGCTTCTGAGATCCCTTTATGTCCCTGCTGGAATTCTGAGAAGAGGATTAGATTTATGGTTTATTTTATGTTTCAGACTAAGTACCTAGAGGAAAAACGTGGCTGGTAATGCATGAAGTCCAAGTGCACCCTCACTTATTTTGGCAATGTGTGAAGTGTACCCTCGCTGATTTTACCTCAAACATGACGTTTGTGAGTGTTGATTTCACGGGGTTATTTTTTACTGTGTGAGCAACAACACTTGAGAGAACTGCTCCCAAACTTCTGTTAGCCTTTGTTTACCAATGTAACCAATATGCCAGATATGTCTGTATCATCATTTGCCAGGAAAACATAGATCAAACCACTGTTGTGCAGGGAGATCAAAAAGATACAAGGTTCTTTGAAAAAAATAATAATGGTGATAACAAGGGCATATTAAGGAATGAAATTAAGTAACTGAATGTGGAGTAGAATAATTGGTTTATATTCCTTCTTCATTTGGAAACTTTAACGCTGTTTCAATTTACAAGTTCTTGAGAAAGGGTGTTTGTTTTTTGTCTGTTTGGGTTTTTTTAAATCTGGTTACATCATTTTGTTCACAGTCCCAGAGTTAATCATACTTTGCACTTATCTCTCTCACCTTTCATCAGAAAATTGCTGAGCTACTGATAGCCTTGTAGCCAGATTCTTCCCCAGTGATTGCACAGAACATGCAAGCTGGCTCCCTTAATAATCAAAGGGATAAAGGAAGGCAGAGCACTGGAATAGCAATCAAAATAGCCTATTGGGAAGGATGCCTGAGAGTACACTGACTTTACAAGCAAGGAAGCAATGGAATGGAATCAAACATCTCAGATAGTAAGGAGAAGTAGCACTTCGCATGGGCCTAGAAATAAGCTGTGGGGCTATAAACATTGTCTCATTCACCTACATTTAACAGAAGTAGAAACTGAGGTCGTCAGAGCTGATGTAACTGGCCCTTGATCAACTATGGGGCAGAAGCAAGACCTAAACCTTCGTCAGATCAACCATCAAATTGACACTCAATAACATGTGATTTTTTACATAAAGCTGAGCCATTGCCAGTGCAAAACTGTGGACAAACAGTGCTGGGTTTCAGGGAGAATGCAAAGGCCCTGATTCCCTTTTCAACTTGAAGTCAGGAAAGTCCTCTTAGCATCACCCCACCTATGGCTGGAGAAAGTTGGCCCTTCCAGGAAAGTGTTTCAATAGCAGCATGGAATGACACCTCAGAGCTAATGACAGTTAGGTCTCAGTCATATAATATGAGCTGGCTAGGAATGCATTTCAAACTGAGTATCTCTCCCTCCTCCTGTAAATCTGATCCCCCTTGTCATTTCTATTATAAGCACACATCTCTTCCCCTCCTGATTTTCAAGATTTGTTAACTTGACCTTATTAACTTTTTTCCATGGCTAAAATTTGGCCTGATTCACTTCATATTTTCTTCCTGTTTTCAATCAGAACTAAAAATGTTTAAAGTCGGACAAAGCAGTTATTATTCTTCAAAACGTGTTTTGAACAGTCCTGCATTCCAAGTCCCCACTTTGAGTATTAAATGTTTAATGATAGAAAAGCAATAACTAACCAGAGCACAGATCTCAGTGAATAGCTGTTATGTGAATGTACAAGGCTCCCAAGCAGATACAACTTAAGACAACCCGTAGAAATCAGAGTCGACGTTTTGCCTGTTGTCTTAGGTCGGGGTTGCCTAGAAGCAGAGCCAAAGACAGGGATTTAGGCACCAGACATTTGCTGAGGGTATTCTTCATGAAAACCCCCCCAAAAAAGTAGGGAAACAGGACAGGGGAAAAGCAGCCTTAGCAGGGAGGGGCATCGTGAGGGAAGGGGACCCCTCTGGGCTGTAGGCCGTATTGCAGAGTTGTCCTCTCTTAAGGTAAGGGGCCAGACTTTGGGCTGCCCCTATCAGTCAATTGCTGACTGCTGGAGGCACTTGGGAAGAGGCTAGTGGTGAGAAGGATGGTAAAATCCCAGGCGTCTCTAGGAAGGCAGCTCAGCCAAAAACAATTTTCTGGGGAAGTTAGCAGGTATAACAGCAGGGAGATGGATACACCAGCTGAGAAAGAGGATCTGGGCGGACATCAACAGCATCGACTATAGCATCCCAAAGCATGGTTTTCTGAGAACTTGTTAGAAAAGCAAATTCCCACTCCCCACTCCAGACCCGCTGAATCAGAAACACTGGCATGGGAGCAGCAACCTATGTTTTAACATGCCCTCCAGGTGATTCGGATGCCCTCTAAAGTTTGAGAACCACTGGATGACAACTATCTTCCCATCAAATATTACATATCACAACGCTATTCACTAAAAGACTTAAGTTAGTGCAAGTGACATTGAAACCAGGAACCTCCTGAAAAGTATTTTGTTTCAGATATTTACAAAAGACAATCCCATAATTAGATGCCTAACTTCAATCAGACACACACATTTCCACTTTCAGTTATTTTCTCTACTCTTCCCCTAATTTTCTGGACTCTTTCCATGACTTCAGGGCTCTGCACAATCTCTTCCCTGAAGCCTTTTTAAAAAGCCTTAATTAGTCTCATACACTCATGGGTCATCAACTCCACCTGCCTCCAAAGGAGGGGTTTATGGCCCAATAAAGATTTTGTGTTGCATTATATCCTCCTTCTTTCTGGAATAAAACCTGTGAACACTAAGTTGACATTTTGCAGTCATTTTGCTCAGAGTCAGACCTTATTATTTTCTTAAGTAAGCAAGGTGAAAAAATTAGGCATTCTACCATCAAAGGGCTGTTGTAAGAAGTTACGATTTCAGATTATTAACTAGCTTCATTATTTCTCTCTAGAGGGTATGGAGGGGGAGGTAGTGTGGAGGATTTTTTTCACAAACTTTCCTTTTAACTCTTCCTTTTCGCCATTAAAAACCTATATTCAACTATTATCTTAAATAATGGAAAATATTATAAACACTGTTTTAAAGAATCTGCTTTTAAGGGCTACTGGTTCTCTTTTATTATTGATGCTGTTATTATCATGAGCTATTTTAAACATAGAAGAAAGCCCAGAGAATAATACAACAAACATCTGTAAATTCACCATGTAGATTTTTTTTTTTTTTTTGGCGAGAAAGACTGGCCCTGAGCTAACATCTGTGCCAATCCTCTTCTATTTTGTATGTGGGATGCTGCTACAACATGGCTCGACAAGCAGTACATAGATCTGCGCCCAGGATCTGAACCCATGAACTCCCGGCCACCAAAGTGGAGTGTGTGGACTTAACCACTATACACTAGGCTGGCCCCACCAGGTAGATTTTTAAATTATTAATATTTCATCATATTTTCTTGAGAGCTTATCTTATATTAAAAAAAAGCTTTATAGATACTGTGAAAGGTCTCTTGACCTGGTTGGAAGGCACATAGGTGTCAATTGTATAACCACTAGTTTTGTTAACCTGTACAGACATTTTTGCACTATTTTTTGTACTATATTTTGCAATAAAAGTGTTTTAAAAGATATAGTCTTTTGGGATGGTGTCAAGATGGCAGCATAGGTGGACTCTGAACTCACCTCCTCCCACAGACACAACAAATTTACAACTACTAGAACTGAAAACTGGATAAAAAGAACTCCCATGGGGCTGGACGGTGGCATAGCAGTTAAATTCACATGCTCCACTTTGGCAGCCTGGGGTTCACTGGTTCAGAGCCTGGGAACAGACCTACATGCTGCTCCTCAAGCCATGCTATGGTGGCATCCCACACAGAAGAACTAGAAAGACTTACAACTAGAATATACAACTATGTATTGGTGCTTTGGGGAGGAAAAAAACATGAGTAAGACTGGCAACAGGTATTAGCTCAGGGCCAATCTTCCTCACCAAAAAGCATACCTTTAAAAAAAAAAGAATCCCCACAACAAGGGACAGTGCTGACTGTGGTGGAAGAGGCAGAAATTCCTTTCTGGAGAGAAAAAAAAAAAAAAGCATTTTCTAGCTCCAGTGCTTCACAGCTGGCTGGGAGCAATCTTAAGGTACGAAGTCTTCCCTGGAGGAGTGGGGGGATCTGAGCAGGGAAGTGTTACCACAATAAGCATCTTTTGGACTCAGCACAACCGAGACAAGTGTTATAATATCTGGCTTTGCTGGCTATTAATTACAACGGGAAACACCCCTAGAAAAGCTATCAGACATGAGGAGAAAAAAAGCCTACTCTTAAAGGGCACACACACTAATTCACCCATTTTGAATCACCAGAAAGAAAGGTGCACAGTCTTTCAGTGAAAACAGACTCACTTGATAGGCCCTGGGCACATCTCGGTGAGAGTTGAGACCTCCCCAGGCTGGGACCACCTCCCCAGGGACTGAGACATTGGAGGCAGCCATTATTGTCACCTAGTACGGGCTGACATAGACACTAGCAGACACCATTGGAGTTCTTCCCCTGGCCTGTTAGCCCAGGGGTCTGCCCCACCCACTAGAGCACCAATTTAATCCAGCTCAGCCAAGGCAGGCAGCCTGCCCTAGAGACTGGCCCCACCCAATAGCAAGCCCTTGGGCAACTTGTGGGCCTGCATAGGTGGGATGCCTGGAATCTCTGCAGTGAGTGGGTCCACCTCTGTGGAGCAGGGCATGTGCTAGGGGTAGGCCTACACTGGCAGGATGTGGAGCCTCTGCAGTGGGATGACTGGGTCCACCTTAGTGAGTCTGGGCACACACAAGGGGAGGATTGTGTCCATGGGGCTTGTGGCCCTATGGGCAATGGGGCTTGTCAGCTGCAACAGATTTGTGCTTCTCAAACAGCAACATAGGGGATCTGCCCCACCTTCTAAAGCCGGAAACAATCGGGTGCTCCCATGCCCGGGGCCAGACCCACTCAGTTGTAATCTTGAGAGAGCTAAACAACAGCCTTGCAGGCCAGAGGACTGTAGCAATTGTAAGCCCCTGAGCATAGCAACCAGCCATGATGGGAGCCAACTCTTTTAACAGAAAAACTGCAACAGGAATGTGCTATTAGGTCTTGCAGCCAACTGTGCTGGGGCTCCCCACACCTGATAAAGTGACTGAGGGACCATAGCAGCCACACACAGCTGAGCATTACAACCAGCCTGCCAGGGGGACAGCCTAACCTCCCTAGGCACCTGCATCAAGAGCAACCCTGCCACAACAGAAGGACACACATAGCTCACACAGGGGACACTCCTGGAACATTTGGAACTGGAGACAAGAGGAAAGCACACTGCTGGGCCTCATAAGGCATCTCTTACATAAGGCAACTTCTCTAAGATTGGGAGATGTAGCTAACCTACTTAATACATAGATATAAGCACAGGGAAAGAAGCAAAATGAGGAGACCAAGGAATACATTTCAAGTAAGGGATAAAACCCCAGAAAAAGAACTAAATGAAACTATATGCCAACAAAATGGACAATCTAGAGGAAATGGATAAATTCTTAGACTCTTATAACCTCCTGAAACTGAATCAAGAAGAAATAGAGAATCTGAATAGACCAATCACAACTAAAGAGATTGAAACAGTAATCAAAAGCACCCCAAAGAATAAAAGCCCAGGACCAGATGGCTTCCCTGGGGAATTCTACCAAACTTTCAGAGAGGATTTAATATCTGTCCTTCTCAAGCTATTCCAAAAAATTAGGGAAGATGGAACACTTCCTAACACATTCTACAAGGCCAAATTGCTCTGATATCAAAGCCTGACAAGGAGAGCACAAAAAAGGAAAACTGCAGGCCAATATCTCTGATGAATATGGATGCAAAAATCCTCAACAAAATATTGGCAACTTGAATACAGCAATAGATCAAAAGGATCATACATTATGATCGAGTGTGATTTATTCCAGGAATACAAGGATGGTTCAATATTCACAAATCAATCAATGTGATACACTACATTAACAAAATGAGGAATAAAAACTGCATGATCATCTCAATAGATGCAGAGAAAGCATTTGACAAGATCCAACAGCCATTTATGATAAAAACTCTTAAAAAAATTGGAATAGATGGAAATTACCTCAACATAATAAAGGCCATATATGACAAACCCACAGCCAACATCACACTCAATGGGGAAAAACTGAACGCCATCCCTCTGAGAACAGGAACAAGACAAGGATGCCCACTATCACTACTCTTACTCAACACAATACTGGAGGTTTTTGCCAGAGAAATCAGGCAAGAGAAAGGAATGTAAGGAATCCAAATAGGGAGTGAAGAAGTAAAACTCTCACTATTTGCAGACAACATGATCTTATATCTAGAAAACCCTAAATAATCCATTGGAAAACTATTAGAAATAATTAACAACTACAGTAAAGTTACAGGGTACAAAATCAACTTACGAAAATCAGTTGTATTTCTGTACTCTAATAACAAACTTACAGAAAGAGAACTCAAGAATACAATTCCATTTACAATCACAAAAAAAGGATAAAGTACCTAGGAATAAATTTAACTAAGGAGGCAAAGGACTTATACAATGAAAACTATAAGACATTATTGAAAGAAATAGATAATGACGTAAAGAGATGGAAAGAGATTCCACGCACATGGACTGGAAGAATACACATAGTTAAAATGTCCATACCACCCAAAGCAAACTACAGATTCAATGCAATGCTAATCAGAATCCCAATGTCATTCTTTACAGAAATAGAGCAAAGATCCTAAAATTCACATGGGGCAACCACAGACCCTGAATTGCTAAAGCAATACTAAGAAAAAAGAACAAAGCTGGAGGCATCACAATCCCTGACTTCAAAATGTACTGCAAATCCATAGAGATCAAAACAGCATGGTACTGGTCCAAAAACAGGCAGACAGATCAATGGAACAGGACTGAAAGCCCAGAAATAAAACCACACATATATGGACAGCTAATCTTCGACAAAGGTGCCAAGAACATGAAATGTGGAAACAATAGTCTCTTCAATAAATGGTATTGGGGAAACTGGACAGACACATGCAAAAGAATGAAAGTAGACCATTTTCTCACACCAAACACAAAAATAAACTCAAAATGGATCAAAAGCTTGAAGATAAGTCCTAAAGCCTGGAAGATAATATAGGTAGTACACTCTTTGACATTGAACTCAAGACTCAATTGGAGAATCCTCTTCCAAGTTCATTGGTTGTTGACAGACCTCAGTCCTCACTGTTATTGTTTAGTTTCTTGCCATGTAGGCCTTTCCATAAGACTGCTAACAACATGGCAGCTTGCTTCCCCCAGAGCAAGTGATGAGAGAGAGAGACCTAACACAGAAGCCACAGTCTTTAATAGCCTAATTTCAAAAGTGACATGCTATCACTTCTGCCAAATTTTATTAGTTAGAAGCAAGTCACTAGGTCCAACCCAAGCTCAAGGAGAGGGAATTATACCTGGGCATGAGTACTAGGAGGTGGGGATTACAAGAGGCTATCTTAGAGACTGGCTATCACAATTATATATAAAACTTAAATGCACTTAACAAATTATGCATGGCCCTTATATATTATATGGGATATGTGTGTGTATTTTTTAAATATATAGTAATTATTTTTTAATTAAATTTTTTTCAAGCCTAGGATTTTTTTCAAATGTTTGTACAAAATTTTCCCAAGAGTATTCACAAGAATGCTAGCTTCAATTTGACAAGTTATTGGTTTATATTTAATCACTGTGCTTCTATTCACTAACATTTTAATCCCATGTACATTTATCTCCTGGCATTAATTTAAAAGTTAATGATAAAAATATTCTACATAATTTAAAACATTTAAGTATACCTTAGGGGCCGGCCCCATGGCCAAGTGGTTAAGTTGGTGCTCTCCACTTCGGAGGCCCAGGGTTCACTGGTTCAGATCCTGGGCGCAGACCTATATGCCACTCATCAAGCCATGCTGTGGCAGTATCCTACATAGCAGAACTAGAATGACTTACAACTAGGATATACAACTATGTACTGGGGATTTGGGGAGAAAAAAAAGGAAGACTGGCAGCAGATGTTAGCTTAGGGCCAATTTTCCTCACGAAAACAAAAAGACAAGGAGACTTTAACTATATTTCTGCATATCTCTACTTTCTCCTCAGACAAGCCCACAGGTAATACCACACTCAATGGTAAAAAGCTAAAAGCTTTTCCACTAAGATCGGGAATAAGACAAAGATGCCCACTCTCCCTACTTTTATTCAACAGAGTACTGGCAGTCCTATCCAGAGCAATTAGACAAGAAAAAGAAATAAAACGTATCCAAATTGGAAATGATGAAATAAAATTGTCACTATGTGCAGATGACACGGTATTGTATATAGAAAACCCTACAGATGCCACCAAAAAATTGTTAGAACTAATAAACGAATTTAGTAAAGTTGCAAGATACAAAATCAATATACAAAAATCAGTTGTGTAGTACACACTAACAAGGACTTAGCAGAAAGAGAAATTAAGAAAACAATCCCATTTACAGTTGCATCAAAAAGAATAAAATACTTAGGAATGAATTTAACCAAGGAGGTGAAAAATCTGTACACTGAAAACTATAAGACATTGATGAAAGAAATTGAAGACACAAATAAATGGAAAGATTTTCTGTGCTCACGCATTAGAAGAATTAACATTGTTAAAATGTCCATACTACCCAAAGCAATCTACAGATTCAATGCAATCCCTATTAAAATTCCAGTGGCATTTTTTACAGAAATAAAACAAAAAAATCCTAAAATGTATATGGAACAGCAAAAGACCTCAAACAGCCAAAACAATCTTGAGAAAGAAGAACAAAGCTGGAGGCATCATGCCCCCTGATTTCAAACTATATTACAAGGCTATAGTAATCAAAACAGTATGATACTGGCATAAAAACAGACACATAGATCAATGGAATAGAAAAGAGCCCAGAAATAAACCCATACATATATGGTCAATTAATTTACAATAAAGGAAACAAAAATATACAGTGAGGAAAGGACAGTCTCTTCAAATAAATGGTGCTGATAAAACTTGACAGCCACATGCAAAATAATGAAACTAGACTACTATCTTACACCATACACAAAAATTAACTCAACATGGATTAAAGACTTGAATGTAAGACCTGAAACCATAAAACTCCCAGAAGAAAACACATGTGGCAAGCTCTTTGACATCAGTCTTAGTGATGATTTTTTTGGATTTGACTCCAAAAGCTAAGGCAACAAACACAAAAATAAACAAGTGGGATGACATCAAACTAAAAGCTTCTGCACAGTAAAGGAAATCATCAACAAAACGCAAAGGCAACTGGCCAGATGGGAGAAAGTATTTGCAAATCATACATCTGATAAAAGGTTAATATCCAAAATATAAAGAACTCGTAAAAGTCAATAGCAAAAAAAAAACCAATCCAATTTAAAAATGGGCAGAGGATCTAAATACATATGTTTCTGAAGAAGACATACAGGTGGCCAACAGGTACATGAAAAGGTGATCGACATCAGGGAAATGCAAATCAAAATCACAATGAGATACTACTTTACACCTGTTAAAATGGTTATTATTAAAAAGACAAGAAATTAATGTTGGCAAGGATGTGGAGAAAAGAGAACCCTTGTGCACTGTTGGTGGGAATGCACATTGGTGCAGCCACTATAGAAAATAGTACGGAAGTTCCTCAAAAAATTAAAAATAGAACTACCATATGATCCAGCAATTCCACTTCTGGGTATTTATCGGAAAAAAACAACAACACTAATTCAAAAAGATATATGCATCCCCATGTTCATTGCAATGTTATCTATAACAGCCAAGATAGGGAAACAACTTAAGGTGTCCATCAAGGAATAAATGGATAAAGAAGATGTCATATATATATGTGACAACATGGATGGACCTCAAGGGCATTATGCTAAGTGAAATAAGTCAAATAGAGAAAGACAAATACCCTATGATCTCACTTATATGTGGAATCTAAAAATCAAAATAAACAAGCAAAAAAACTAAGTTCATGGATACAGAGAACAGATTGGTGGTTGCTGGGGGAGGAGGGGTGGCAGGTGGGCTAAATGGGTGAAGGAGGTCAAAAGGTACAAACTTCCAATTATAAAATAAATAATTCATGGGGATGTAATTTATAGCATGGTGACTACAGTCAATAACACTGTATTGCATATTTGAAAGTTGCTAAGAAAAAGGATCTTAAAAGTCCTCATCACAAGAAAAAAGTTTGTAACTGTATGGTGACAGATGTTAACTAGACTTATTGCCGTGATCATTTTGCAATGTGTACAAATATGGAATCATCATGTTGTACTCCTAAAACTAATATAATGTTATATGCCAATTATACCTCAATTAAAAAATAAACAAAGTTCTTCCAGTGCTGTGCTTTACAAATATGATTATACTTTTCCCCTGAATCCCAGGAAATAATTATAAAAAAGGATAGCATTTTCTTAATTAAAATTTTTTGTCAGAAAAAAATATTTAATGCTAAAAAATATTCTAGACTATTTAAAACATAAAAGTAGATCCTAACTATATGTCTGCATGTTCCCTACTTTCTTCTAAGAGTAGGTGATTTCATTCAAGGATTGGGCTGGAGGATAGGGTACAGGGATGGGAGAAGAGAAAGATGAGAGATGGAAAATTCTGACCTCACCTTCACTGTTTTTTCTTGGTCATATGTATAACGGAAGTTCGTTATCAAGCATCCTCTACCAAGATTCCCACTTATTGCTACAGCAACATCTGATGTGGGACCAATGGGCAAATTTATATCATTCATGTTTTATAAATAGTGAGATTCTAATGTGTCCAGGTTGAAGAGTTTGTTAACATGGCTTATTTGCAGTATTTTATAACAGTATCATATACTGGGAATCCACGCGCTATAACCGTTAGGACTTTAGGGGAACTAGTTTTCTGCCCTTGTTGTCAACATTATATTCTGGGCCATGGAGATTCCTGCTTCTTTTTGGCTTCCCTTGTCTGACCAAAGCAAACAATATGCCTAGTTTCCATGTGGATGGTAATAAATCATTTGTGCTGCGTATCTCTGGGTATATTATCTGTTTAATTCTTGAAAATGACAACTGTTTTTGCTTATCTTTTTATGCATTCTTTCTAGAAGCTCTCAGATTTTGGCCTTGGTACCCAGAAGGTGCTCAATTAACATTTATTGAATGAATTACTGGATTGATGAATATCTACTCTAGATTTACACACACTCTTCCAGCCAGGTGCTGATCTCTAGATCATGGTGCTTTGAAACTACATAATCTTGATATTCCGTGGACCTAATGAGTTCCACTAGAATCCCAATGTTTGAAATAAAGTCATCTAAGCCTCAGCTCCTATGCTTATAAAATTGGGAAATACAACTTCCCACTGCCAAGGATTATTAAGTATGAAAATATGAGAATGAATGTGAAAAAGTTTCATAAACAGTAATATTTGTTAAAGTATTATTACATTGTTACTGTCATCAATCACACCAGATATAATTTATATCCCATTATAACAAACTCCAAGGATTTTTGGCCATAATGGCAGCTCATTGCAACAAATATCTATCTAACAATTATACAATGACCTGAGGCTTGGGCATATTCTTGTTAGTTCAAAGTATAGAATACTTATTTGTTGTAATATATTTTTAGAACAACTTGACTTGCAGTAATATTACCAGGATTAAATCTCAGAAACTTTCAATATACCAGTTTTAAACCAAAAAGTTAAAAAGAAAAGTGGTAGGCACCAGACATGACATTCAATCAATGAACAAGCATTTGGAGGTATTACATCCTTCAGGTACTATGTATCCAGCTGTAGATAAGACACTCTGGCAGTGTAACGGACAAGCGAACCAGAAGACTACAGTTCTGCTCATGAGTCAGTCATTACCTACTTGAGATGCCTCCTTTAACGAGACACTTCATACTTCAGTTTCCTTATCTGCAAAAGGAGAGTATTAGACTAGATCCAATTTTCTGAAGGGCATTTCTTGGAACTCTAAGAACTCAAGGACCACTCCAGAGGGCCTGAGCAGGATTAGGGTACATTCGGACAGGTAGGACTCAGGGACCTTGGTGCTTGTTTCATTCTGATTTCCATTTTGGGATATCCCATTAATTTTTATTTGAAAAGTGACTCATTGTTTGTTGTTGCTGTTTGTGCCACAAGTACCTCAAACTTATCATGTCCAAAATCGAACTCAACATTTTCTTGTCTTCTCCATCAAACAATACTAATCCCCCCTCCCAAACTTCCTCTACAGAGCATCCTAGGTAAGAAGACTCAGTATCATGTTAACTCTACCTTTTCCTCAGCAGATCCTCACCTCTCAACATCCCATCAATCGCCAAGTCTTATCTAGAAGGAATTGAGGATACAAATAGCAGAAACAGAAACTTAAGGCTTTAGTTTCTTTTACTGATCAAAGTTACAAAAATGAAAGCTACAATTATATTTGATGAAAATTCTTGAGAACAGTAATTCAGTACTGAGCTGGTTATTACTCTTCACAATAAGATAAGAGGAGAGAATTGTAAAATATTTACATTTTGATCACAGAAATATGAAAAAAAACCAGAAAGCACTTTTAGAAAACTAGTGTGATATATGTCTCTATGTGCTCTAATTCTTGATATGATCAATCATAATTCCTCTGTTTAACATTTATCAAAGTACTCTAAGATATTCAACTGTTAACCATAAATAGCTTTCTGTTTGTTTCTTTGATTTCCAAGGAACATAATTCTTAAACTTGAAGTCTATGATGATCACAAAGCTTCTTCATATGGAAAATTGGCTTTGTTTACTCCATCTTAGAGTATTTTCATATGTGAAATTTTATTTCTTTGCATGATCTATAGAAATATTTGTTATAAGAAGCTATAATCTATAGAACATATTTCTTAGAGGAAACATTTTTTCCACTGTAAATGAATTCACCAACCATGGTGGTACTTAACCCACCCCTCTGCAAATGAAGATATGAGTCTTGTGATAACTAATCCTCCATTGTAATATGTTGTGTATATTCTCTTATTAAACAGAGAGCGTTATTCCTGGCTCTGCCCTATAGCTACAAAAAATAAAAATCCTCAGATGGATCTTATCCAAAAAGAGCACTAAGTTTTATTTCTTCCACAAGCTTGCACAACAGGTTAAACATAAGCATGGAGTCACACCTTGTGGACAGAAACCTGTTTGAAGTAAAGAATATGAACTTCATGCCTTATTTTTTCATACTGTTACCTTTATCTAGAATGCCCTTCTGATGACATTTCTATCTGGCAAACTCCTATCAGCCATTCAACTGTGTGTGTGTGTGTGTGTGTGTGCGTGTGTGTCTATGAAGCTGTCCCTTTCTCTTTTTCTTTCTTTCCAGGAAGGACTTACTGCTATCTCTTCCATGTTCACCTGGTACTTAGGGCATTTTTCAACTATGGCACTTGGCACATTATATATGTTATTTATTTATATGCCTTTCTATCAAACTAATCCATAAGGCTTTACGGAAGATTCTATGTCCTATTATCTTTGTAACCTCAGGGTCAAGCAGAGAAACTAGAGTTTAATAGCATTCAGCGAGAGTCACTGAATTGAATTAAAGAAGGCTGGATAATTACAGTGGAGTCAAATTACAGAGAGCTTTGAAAGTCAGCAGAGCAATTGTGACTTGATGGGGTAGGCTTTTGGGAGCTACTGTGGAAGTGAAAGTTTTCTATGATACTAACTAATCTCCCAAACTCCTCCATGGGATCTAATCAATTTGAGAAATATATGTATGGTGACTAAAGCAAGATATTACATAACATGTTCTAGGATCCTTGATAAAACTAGAATGGCTAATGCAGCTCAGCTCTGTGGCCAAAAATAATCATACTAGCCCTTCTTCTCTGGATTGAACTTGCCGACTCAGTCATAAAAAGGACTGACAGAGAATCGTTCGAGGGGTGGGGGAAGCAGACACCAGCCAGAAATCTATGCTGTAGTGTGTTTACCACAAGAGGCAAAAAAAGAGATAAAGAATGTCATTTACAGACAGACATATCTAGGAAAGCATGAGCCAAGAAGTAGGGCTACACACGAGGAAAGACTTTGAATGTATTATCTCCTCCCAACAGAAAAACCTGGTACAGAAGATTCTTCTGACTCTCTATCTGATTATTATTCCATAGAGAAGATTGAGTGATGTTGTTTTCCCTCTGAAAACTACTATCTCCTAGAAGACAGAGGAAAAAGTCTTCATGAAAAGAAGAAGGGAAGACTAACAAGGGTTCCCTCCTGACCACCAGCAGGAGAAAGTTCTAGAGCAGCACTGTCCAACAGAACTTTCTGCACTAATGGAAAGAAATGTTTACATCTGTGCTGCCCAATATGGTAACCACTAAGCATGAGTGGCTATCGAATACTTGTTAGTGGCTAGATTGATTGAGAAACTAAATATTTAACTTTCTTTAATTTTATTTTTAATGGCCACACATGGCTAATACCAGCATCCATATTGAACAGTGCAGTTCTTCAAGAAGAGCTTTCAGCTTATTCTGACAATGGTAAGCAGAACTGGGTTAAGGCAGAGGCATTTAGGATGAAGACTAGATTAGTAGGATCTGCCATTCACTTGGCAGTTACTGTGTGCTGGACGTTATTTTTGTTTCTAATTGTTTAACGTGTATTAACTAATTTAATCTTCAAAACTCGGCGAAGTCAATGACTTTATTATTTCCCTGTTTCACAGATAATGAAACAGTACCCAAGATCACAGTTGGTGAATGGCAGAAGGGAGATTTCAACCCCGGAGTCTGCCTCTGCCTGGGAGGGATACCACGTAGATTGCAGCAGTCATGCAAATGTCGGGGCGATAGAGAAGAGGTAAAGTCAAGATTCTGAAAGAATTAATAGGATATAGCAAATGAGAAAAAATGACGGGCCTAAAACCATATCATCACCAATGACATTTTTCATTCCCTATTAGGCTCACAGCAAGATTAAGGTGACATTATGTTCTACTGTCACATCTGAAAAATACTTTGAGAACAAAGTCCCATTAGAGGATCAAGTCACTCTATTTCCAGAGGAGTAATAGATAACAATCTAATGATAGCACAATAGATAAGACTATTACAAACTGAAGAAAGAGAACACAGAATCAGCCCTCTGTAGAATTCACTAGTAAGTAATGAGATCATTACCCAGCAGTATTTCAGGGCTTACAATAGCAAGGTTTCTCTTCATTTATTATGTAGAATTAGAAGATAAATCTCCAAATTTTAAAATGAAAGAGGACCCTAGGCATGATCTTGTCCAATTCTTTCATTTAATAGGTCAAAATATTATACCAAAAAAGAGATTTTTAAGACAATTTGAGCATATAATGGGAATTACATAAAATTAAGAAATTACTGGTAATTTTATTATGTGTAAAAATGATATTGCTATTATTTTTTTAAATTTTTTAAGTTATATGTATTAGAGTTATGTACTGAAATTTTTATACATGACATGATATGATGCCTAGAATAGGAGAGAGAAATATATGGGACAGGGAGAGTAATAGATGAAATAATATTGGCAAAATGTTGACAACTGAGTAAGCCAGATGTTAGAAATATAAGGGATCATTAAATGGTCTCTCTACTTTTGTGCATGTTTGGAAATTTTCATAATAATGTTTTTAATTACAACCTAAAATGGCATGAAGAGATAGCTTAAAAATGGCACATAAATATATGAAAAAGTACTCAACTTCTTTTGTAATGAGAGAACTAGAAATTGCTGAGATATCATTTAGGATCTATATGGTTGGCAAATATTCAAAAACTTGGCAACACAGTTTTTTGGCAGGACTATGGGGAAGCAGACACTCTTACATGTTGCTGATGGTACCACAGGTTCGATTATGTCCACCAAAAAGATATGTTCAAATCCTAACCCCCAGCACTTGCAAATGTGACTTTATTTGGAAATAGGGTCTTTGCAGATGTAATTAAGATTAAGTCTGTCCTTATAGGAAGAGGGAAATTTGGACACAGACACATACACACAGAGGAAAGTACACTATGTGAAGACAGAGGCAGAGGTTGGATTGATGCATCTACAAGCCAAGGAACATCAAGGATTGCCAGCAACCACCAGAAGCTAGGACAAGGCAAGGAAGGATCCTCTCTTAGAATCTTTGGAGAGAGCATGACCCCGCTAACGCTTTGATTTAAGACGTCTCAAAAATTGATGAGGAACTTCTGGGATGGTAGCGTGGGGAGCTGTAGTTCAATTTACTTATTCTTTTGCTTGATGGACCCACTCCTTCTTCACATCATTGAGATTAGATAAACTTGACTTCACCTCATATGCATGTAAACCCACATACATACACATACACCCTATCACTATCTCCCTGTTATATAGCTAAACTCTGTCCCCCTCCCCAAATTCACATGTGATATCCTAACCCATAGTACCTTAGAATGTGACTATATTTAAAGAAAGAATCTTCAGAGGTAAATAAGTTAAAATGAGGTCATTAGGGAGGGCCCTAACCAATATGATTGGTAATCTTATAAGAAGTAAAGATTAGGACACAGGCATGCACAGAGAGAAGACCTTGTGAAGACACAGGAAGAAGACAGCCATCTACAAGCCAAGTAGAGAAGTCTCAGAAGAAACTAACCCTTCCAATACCTTGATCTCAGACTTCCAGCCTTCAGAACTATGAGAAAATAAATTTATGTTGTTCAAGCCACACTGTTTATGGTACTTTGTTACAGCAGCCTTAGCAAACCAGTACACTCCTCAGTCCTAACCCACAATAATCTTACTATGCTGTCAATGTATGACTAAATCAGCTCATACTACTCTATCCCTGCATTGTTCAATTCTTGCCTCACTTTTTTGTTAGTCCAAGAGCTCTGTGCTGAGATCATGAGTCCCAAACCCATGGGACTGGGCATATGACCCAATAAACACGTAAGCTATCCATCCAGTACCAATGGATGGATGCCACAAATTCTATCTCCTTGCCCCCAGTACTCTCTTCCAGCTCTGTTGCTTCCTTCATGTTAAAGCATTGAAGCCCGAGATTAAATGCAAATGCTACCCAAAAAAAGAGCAAGCCATTTGGGAAATTTTAGCTTGGCTAGAATTAATCTATCTTAGGGTCAGCAAAACACAGCCTGCGGGCTAAATCCAGCTGGCTACCTGTTTTATAAATAAAGTCTTATTAGAACACAGCCACACTCATTCATGTACATACTGTCTATGGCTGATTTTGCACTACAATGGCAGAATTGAGTAGTTGCAAAAGAAAGAAATGTAGCCCACAAAACCTAATATACTAACTACCTAGTCCTTTACAGAAAAAGTTTGCAGACCCCTGATCTAGACAACAGTAAGCTCCACTGGTCAGAAGGTAGGGAATTTGAGAAGAGGCTGTACCTTGGTGATATTTCCCTAGAGTGAACCAGCTGAAGATTTCCCCATGGGTGGAGCAGTAATGGACCCACTGCAATCGTTATATTTTATCCCAACTATTGTGAATTTTTCATCTTCTTAATACAAAGTATTTCAGAAAGATTTATTTCTGCCTTTAGACATTATCTATCATTGCTCCTTCCTTCCACAAAATCAAAATAAAAGCTGTCCTCTCATCATACTTTGTACTTTCCAACCTTGCTGTCTGTGTCCACAACATCTCCTCTACAGATTACTTATCCTTCAGGCCCCATATTGCACAGTTCCTCACCAGAATTCTTCTTACTTTACTTTGGAATCCCATAGAACATTCCTTTTAGCTTGCAGAGTGTGGATCCCCATTTTAATATATATATACTTCTCTCTACTACTGGATTGTAAGCTCTTGAGGGATGGGGACAAATGTCCTGTTCAACCTTGTGTTCTGGAAAAGGGCTTATTGCCTTTCACATAGTGAATGTGCTATAAATGACTATACAAGTGTTGACCACATTTCTGCATGGTGACTCACAAAATGCACACTTCCAATTGCCCGGATGGTGGTCTGGAAGTGCAATACATACTAAAAACTAAAGTTGGAAGAGTGGAAAATAATTTAATGAAATAATACTAGCCATAGTTTTAGTATACAATGTAATCAAAAGGCAATAATAAGACCTAGGTTTAAGGAAAGAAAATTATCTTTTTCCAACTTACTTTCATTTTAAAATAGAGTACATAGTCCCTCATTTAGAAATAGAGTCCAGAAAACTTGTAAAGCTTTTATGAACTTTTGTCTCCTATCTGTCTTGGTTTGCGTTATCCAGAAGCAGACCCTGAGGCATGGTTTTAAGTGCAAGTGGTTTATTGGGAAAATGATGGAAAACAGTAAGAGAGTTGGAAAGTGAAGCAAGGAAGAAATGGAGCGCAGTTAATAAAGGGTGCACAGTCGCGGCAGCCAGCACATTGAGTGACTGAAGATACATTCTGCTGCAGCAACTCCAGGAGCCAATGTAAAGATGCTTCAGAGTTATCCCACCCAAGAGACAAGGGAGCTAGGATATCTATACACCAATTGCAATCTGTCAGTGGTTGAGGGCACCTCCCAGGGGTATATTCATTTCTAGGCACTTCCAGCCTGCTGTGTGAGTGGAAAGCAGTCTCCAGTGGCAAAAAAAATAGATAATTAAGTGCAGGTACTGGCAGTTGAAGAGAGTTGGCATGCCCTGCAGTGGCCATAGCAAGGAGGTATGGGTAAAGCATCAACATCATCTGCTAGCCTAACTTTGAATGTCTCATAAATACTCATTCATTCATTGAACAAGTAACTATTGGGGCCTCTGTTTGTGTCTCAGTCCTGGGTCTGGGTGCTGGGGAAGAGTGGAGAGCAAAAGCAGACATTGCAGCCATGCTAGTGCAGCCTACATTCTAGTGGAGAAAGTGGGTAATAAACACATAAACCACCAAATAAGATAATTGCAGACTGGAATAGATAATTTAAAAAAGAAACAGGGTGCTATAATAAAGAATAATCAGGGTAGGAACAAACTTAGATAGTGTGGTCAGAGAAGACAGACTGCAAAATAAGGGGGCTATAACATACTAAGTAAGGACAAATTTCCTTGATTCAAGGAAATCTGGTGCAGATCCTTCCTCTCTAGATAAATGGGAGTTTACAAGAGGCTCAGACTCCCTGGGTGTTATCATCAGAGATGAGTCATGCCATCTCCCTGTCTTAGTCTGTTGGGGCAGTTCTAACAAAAATACCATAGACTGGGTGGCTTAAGCAACAAACATTTACTTCTCACAGTTCTGGAGGCTGGGAAGTGCAAGATCCTGGCTCTGGCAGATTGGTTGTCTGGTGAGAGCCTGCCTCCTGGTTCATAGATGGCCACCTTCTGACTGTGTCTTCACATGGCAGAGGGGCTAGTGAGCTCTCTGGAGCCTCTTATAAGGGCACTAATTGCATTCACGAGGGCTCTGTCCTCATGACCTAATCACCTCCCAAAGATCCCACCTCCAAGTACCATCTCATTGGGGATTAGGTTTCAACATTTGAATTTGGGGGGGACATAAACATTCAGTCCATAGCACTCTCCTTCTTCTAAGACCCAGTGGGGTTGGGGGGGAATAGTCTCAATCAAAGATGAGCGTAGTAATATCAGTGCAGGTAGAAAGAACATTAAATGGCAAGATTACTGGATAAAACTCCAGTAAAAAGATATCATTATTCATTGAGCATAACCAGTTTCCTACAGACCTCCAACATTTTTTCTCTCTTCAAAAATCTTTTGAGCAGGCCACAACCATCCTCACTAATCCTAGCTGAAAGGTATAGCCACACTTCTGAATGTCTTAAAACTCAGGATCAACTCTCAAAGAAGTCTAAAAATTGATCCTAAGTGAATTAGACCAAATTGAACCTGACATTCTGAGACACTGAAGTACTATAAACCAGTTTCACATACATCAACATGCTCCCCAAATGGAATCAGCATCCTGAAGGTCTACACAACTACACAGAACTTCAAACAGGTGGCTACTGTCGACTGAAAGATAAATCTTCAGTGGCCAAGCAATGACTCTTAAGCTAGATGAAACACTATCAGGTTACTAAGAACAATTTTTGCCTTAAAAAGAATTATAGCTGACTTGCTGAATAAGCATATTTCTCCTTTATTGGGATAGAGGAAGTAGAGGAACGCTGCAAAAGAAGAACCGCAGTGATGTTCTCCTTCTGGTTGAATAAAAACCAAGCTTTATTACTAAGATGGGTCAAGGTATGTGGAAGGCATCGAATTTTCTTCTTTCTCAAAGACAGATTTTATTGCTCTATGGTTAAAACTCAATTTCTTCCTGTATCCTCAGAAGATGCCTTTAATTTTCCCAGTAGGATGGTTAGAAGTTTGGAGACCAGCTTCATAGTAGCTGTTCTCACTATGTGATCAGGTATAAGTTTCAGCTCTGCCTTTTATCATCCCCAACGTGCAAATCCGGGACCCCTGGAACTTCAGTCCGTGAAGGCCTGTGTGTAGTGGGAAACAACACAGAACAGAGGAGAAGACCCAGGGATGAAACTCAACTCTACCACTTCTGAGTTAAGTAGCCTTGGGTTTGTCACTTAATGTCTCTAGGCTCAGTTTCTTCATCTGTAAAATAAAAATAAGAATTCAAATATTGTTGTGGGAATTAAGTAAATTTTCCTAGTTCAATGTCTAGTGCAAAAAAATCATACTATGAATATTTATTCAATAAATGTTGCGATTGAAGGACAACCATTTTGGACAAACATTTACATTAATTTCCAAAAGAATTCCAACCATACTTCATTTTCCTACTGCTATGAAATAGAGAAAGTTATTCAGTTTTTATATAAGTCAGGATCCATCTGTCTTTACTTAAACCCATCATGGTCAGCAGATCTTCAATACTGCTTATTGATTCCTGCATCCACTGTCTGCCTGGATATTACATACCCTTATGCGGTAACCAGATTCTAAGACGATTTCTAGTGATTGTTGTCTCCGGTATTCAGGCCCTTGTGTAGTTTCCTCCCACGTTGACTACAGCTGACATGCATAGCCAATAGGATATTGTGGAAATGACAGTGTGATTTCTAAGGCTAGTTCATAAAACACATTGCATTTTCAACCTTCCTCCCTCTTGGATCACTTGTTCTGGAGGAAACCAGCTGCCATGTCAGGAGATACTCTGCAGCCCTATGAGGAGGCTCACGTGCTGAGGAACTGAAACTTCCTCACCAGCACTAACTTGTCAGTAATGTGAGTGAATCACCTTGAAAGTAGTTTCTCCAGTCCTGGTCAAGCCTTCCGATGACTACATCTTTGGCCATCTTCTTGACTGAAATCTCAGTCTGAGCCAGAATTAGCTGAGCCACTCCTAAATTCCTAACCCACAGAAACTGAGAAGATAAACATTTATGGTTGTTTTAAGTCACTAACTTTTGAGGTAACTTGTCACTTAGCAATAGATAACTAAAACTGTGCAAAATTTCACTCCTTCAACCAGCAAAATCAATACTTGCTTTCTACCAGTAGTGAGGAATGTGTATCAACGGTGCAAAGCAGTTCATAATATACTCAGCATATGAAGTGACATAAAAGTCACAGAAGAATCAGTCACATAAGATCAGGGGCCAATCCTGTGGCCTAATGGTTGAATTTGGCACACTCTGCTTCAGCAGCCCAGGTTTGCGGGTTCAGATCCCAGTGGCGGACCAACATCACTCATCTGCGGTAGTGACCCACATATGAAAAATAGAGGAAGATTGGCACAGATCTTAGCTCAGGACTAAGCTTCCTCAAACAAAAAAGGAGGAAGATTGGCAACAGACGTTAGCTCAGGGCTAATCTTCCTCAGGAAAAAAAAAAAAAAAAGCAAAGATCACAATTACTCCATCCTATTCCTCAGGACCTTGTCAGAAGGCAGAAAGCATCTACCTTTCATCATCACCAAATAGGGGATTTATTTCCAAACATTTACAGCTCTATTAATATTACTAGGTCCAAAGAACAATATAACATCTACATTTTTTGCCTACAATTCTGCCTTCAACTGTCTGTAGGAGTAACACAGACACCAGCTCAAATACCAAATAAGTAATTTACTAGCTTCATGACCTTGGAACAATTACTTAACATTTCTGAATCTCATATTCCTCTTCTGCAAAATGTAATTCAATTTACATCATACAGAACTGTTATTAAAATCAGGGATATAATTCATGACACAAATTATATGCTCCATGAGTAGAAGCTAATACCACCATCATCTCCAAAACCGACATAAGAGTTCCTGAGTTATATAATGCCTTTGCTTTTGAAACTTCAAATAGATTGCTAATACTCATTGTCATTGAGGTTTGAGAAATAGGCCTCTTTTACCCATTGTGACTGGGAATAGAATTGGTATAACATTTCTGAGGGATACATGTCAAAAGACATAAGAGATGATGCCCTTTGACTCAGTAATTCTTTATGTAAACATTTATCCTAAGGAAATGGTTAGAAAAGTGCCACAAAATGTATGTAAAAGATGTTCTTCACAAGATTGTCCAAAACAATGAAAATCAGGAATACCTTAAATTTCCACCAATATGGAATTGACTGCTTCGACCAAAATTGAATCTAACTCAAAAGGGAGCCCTTACATAGGCTAGCCAGTAATGCAAGAATTACATGACTTGACTTACAAGATGAGTTATATACAGAACTTCTGGTTAGAGTTTGGTGACCTAAACATGTGTTTTTCTTCTTTTTCATCCAAACATCCATTAAAGTTTTAGCCAAAAAATAAAAAGGGTACAATCCCATAACAGAAAGGAAAATAAGAGGATAGCATAAACGGATGAGGGATTTCAACAAATTTCTTGTAGGTATAAGCATGACGTTGAAGCTAGACTATACTATCCATGAAACTGTAAACATGGAGGAAAAAAATCTCTGGAAAGTTTCTGGACTGAGAGACTAAAGGTATAATGAAGTATGAAAGCAAGAAGTGGAGATAGAAACAAGGGGAATAATTTAAGATCTGTAGGCACTGTGGTAGCCTCCCTACTCAAAAATGACAATCTTAACACAGCACACTGTCATACACCTATAGGCAAAAAATTATTCTCCCAGCAAGAATAGCTAATGAAGGTTGAATGTGCTAGCACCACAGAAAATATCCTCCTCATTCACACACTGAGAGCTCCTCTCACTGTCTAACAGCTAGATCCCTGACCACTCGACGCAAAGAGAAGTCCTTATGTTGACAACCTCCCAGATCACTCTCTAGATCTCTCTTTCTTCAGTATAAGACTAACTAACCAGGTTTTCAAGAAAAATATTCATCATCAAAGAGGATGATAAAGACAAATCGACAGAGAACCTGATCCCAGATGAACAGCTATTTCATGGAATAAAAGAGAACATTTAAAGCCCCTAACCGATATCCTCTAAGAGATTCAAGAAGCTATTACTTTCATGAAATGAAAACACAATATTATGAAAAGGAAACATCATAGAACATGAAAGAATTCTTCAATGTTAAAACTATGGCTGCAAGTACTAGATGGCTTTCTGACTTTTGTTCAAAACTCAGAAGTATTCAAAAGATAGATTACAAATTTGGCTATAGGAAAATTTTTAAATATTTGCAATGGAAAAAGCACTATAAGCAAAGTAAAAGAATAATTGCAAACTGGGAGAAAATATTTGCAACGTATATCACAAACAAGAGCTAATCTCCCTGGTCTCTAAACCGCTTTTAACTATCAAGAAGAAAAAGACCAAAAACCCAATAGAAAAATGAGATAAACAGACAGCTCATAGAAAAAGAAAGGCAAATAACCCTGACACATACGAAAAGAACCTCAAATTCATTATAGTAAAAGAATGGCAAATTAAAACACTTGAGATGCCATTTCTTACCTATGGAGATGGCAAAAATCCAAAAAGTTGACAACAAATTCAGTTGGCAAAGTTTAAGAGAAACAAATGCTTTCATACACACCTAGTAAGAATAAAAATTGGTACAGTCCTAAGGAGGAATATTTGTTAAAAAAAAAAAACAATAAAATTGTATATGCATTTACCCTTTAACTCAGCAATCTCACTTCCAAGATTCCACCTGAAGATACACCCATCCAAATACAAAACAATACATGCTCAAAACTATGATTCATTGTAGCATTACTTGCAAAAACAAAACTTTAGAATCGATCCAAATATCCATCAGTCAAAGACTGGTGGAACAACTATGGTGCATCTACCCAATGAAGAACAGTCTCTAAGAATTGGTATGTACTGATTTCCAGGATATATTATTTAGTGAACAAGCAAGGAACAGAACCATATATATGTTATACTACCTTTTATATAAAAAAAGAAGACAGGGAAAAAAATAAGAATGTCTGCGTATATGTGTGTGCATGCATGTGTATGTATGTGTGTTTGATCAATTCTGTCAAAACAAATGCAGTCAAGAATACAGTGACTAATGAAATGATTACCTCAAGAGGGTAGATGGGAATGGGGTGGGAAGGCTTGGGATGAAAGAAAGGTTTCTCTGAGTATGGATTTTCACGTGTGAACCAAGTTTATCAGTAGAAGTTTAGTCAGGAGACGAAAGCACACCAGTTATTTGAAAGAAAGAGTTTAATATAAAGAACTGTTAACTAAGTATAAAGTTATTAACTAGATGACTGAAAAGATAAAAAGACAAACGTATCAGGATTGCAGTAACTGCAGGAAGCAGCTACCACCTTTAGGAAAACGAGAATAATGAAAAGATGTTGGAATTATTAAGATTTAGAAATTATGAAAATTTAGAAGAGCTCTGCAGAACTGAAACTCAGCTTTAGAGAGGAGTAACTGCTCAGGTGGTGCTGGGGTCTCCGAGTTCAGAGGAAGGGCCCCTGGACCGGACCTCCGGAAGAAGCCCATTCTGCAAGTATCTGAAAAACTGCAAAATGGATTCAACTACTTGTAGGGGAAGGAACTTAGGCTGCGGGGGTGAAAAAAGTAGGACGAGGGTGATATGCACAGGAACAGGAAACAGACAAATAGCCCCAAAGGGAAAAAACAGGAAGTAGCGAGTTTCTTCTTCCTCTTCCAGCCTTGCAGTCTCCCCCAGGACCCCCTTTGGAAGATCATAGCAGGGAACCAGCTGGAAAAGCAGAAATGTGGTTTGCAGAGTCCCAGCCCCAGTGTCACAAAGCAGGGTGCAGAAGGCTGAGAGACAATAGCTTAATAACTGACACACAGAGTAAATGTTTTATATATTCAAAAAATTAAGTTAAATCAAAAAGAGAAAGGCAAACCATAAAATTGAACACCAAGAGAAACCAATGAACCTAACTGTATAAAATCAATAACCACACAGAGAAAAGAATTATTTCAAGTACAGTAAATTGATTGTTTACTCTTACTGTGATGTATTCCAAGGACAAAAAGAACTGCAAAGATATGTGAAATTTCATTCAGTATATTTATTAGTAGTAGTAATATTGTACTTTAGAAATTCTTTTATGCACATTATACGATAAAGCAAATGAGTACACAAATGGTTTTAAGAACAAAGATTCTCAGTGTTATGGAAAAGATGTACCAATATAAAATAAGTTTTTTTAAAACCCTATAATGTTAAATTTGAATTGGAAATCATATGAATTTTTTAAAAGATTTTTCCCAGTTTTACTTATAGAAAGGGCCTAGAACCAATGCAACTAGTCGCAATGAATAAATCTATCACCCAGATATTGGTTTCTAAATATCATATCCCGCTAAAAGGAACCAGGGCTCCTTGGAGAAATGGCTGATTCCATATCTGGGACACGGGAAGTACTAGGCAATGAGGGACATGTTATGTCAAAAAGTAGGAAAGTACCCAAAGACCATTTGAGCCACGAGAAAAAGACACAAGGAGCTAGCCTGAATCAGCTCCCAGTGGTGAAATTTGGGACAATTTGACCATTGAAAAGGAGAGTAAGAACAGTAATTATAATTGATTATAACATTTTAAAAAAAAATTCCTTGAGTCTGCAGGGAAACTCAAAATGAGAGAGAAAAGAGATTAAAAAAAAAAAAGCTCTTCTCTGTAAAAGAACATATATTAATAAATGTGCAAGGAATTACAAAAGTAGAAAATCACCATCTTGAAACTTCTAATGTAATAATTAACTTGGGCAAACAATCAGTTGATGCTAAAACCATAAGGTGAACGATCTTTGGCAAACCTAATCACCCCAAAGATAACTTACTAATTGCAAAAGGAAAAATGCACCATTTCAATGGAGAGATCTGAAGGGCACCACCTTAACAAAATGAGCAGGCTGAGTAACACTATTACTGGGACAACCTGATATAACGTGCCTTCTTATGTGACACAATATGAAGTACATGATTTAACGCAAAATTTTCACGGCATAATATTTAACCTGACTATAATCAATTCTCTGGATACAATTTAAAAGAAATACAGAGGACTGGGAAGCATGTTAAATATTACCAAGAGGATACAATCAAACAAATCGAGAATGTAGGGCACTCTACAAGAAAAAACAGTTGGTAGCAGTGTGAGGGGTGGGGAGGTCAGTGTACAGTTCTAGGTTAAAAAGAGTCAATTATAACAACTAAATGCAGTACATGAATCTAGATTATGTTTTAAAAAATGTATAAAAGATATTCTTTGGACAATTGAGGAAATTAAATACGAGCTGAATATTATATGACATTATTGAATAATTTTCTTAGTTGTGATAATGGTATTGTGCTATTAGAAACAAATATCTTTATTCTTATGAGATGCATTCTAAAATATTTAGGGGTAAATGGTTATTATGTCTGCAATCTACCTTCAAATGGTCCACAGCAGAGATATGCACATATATATAAAGAGAGGGGGAAATGTTTCAAAAAGTTAACATTTGTTGAAATTAGACAGAGGTTATTTGAATATTTGTTAAATTATTCTTTTAACTCTTTAAGATGTTTAAAATTTTTTATAATAAAGTGTTAGGGTGGGGAAACATACTATTACAGAAAAAAACAGAGTTGCAAAAATTTGGAAACATTAGATAAAGGCGCAAGCAGACTCTAAAATATTAGAGGGGGGGAAAAAGGGAGAAAATATAAAGACCAAAAGGATCAGGCCAAGAGTTTTAACATCTAACAGACATAGCATAAATAGAGAAGTGAAAAACATTGAGTATGAAATTGTCAAAGAAATTATGGGAAACGTTTCACAAAGTTGACAAGTCTTCAAACTGAATGTTGCAATGATTGTTACGTGGAACGAATGAAAAGAGACTAACATCTAGACTTATGCTGGTGGCACTTCAGACCTCCAAGGACCAATAGAAAAGCCGAAAAGCTTCTGTAGAAAGGAACAACAATCAGGCAGCATGAGTCCTATCATGAGCAACAATGAATGGTAGAAGACCAGGAAATAAGTCTTCTAAGTCCAAAGGGAAAATAATTTTGGGTATAAAATTCTACAGCCAGCTAAGCTATCAGTTCAAATAATAACGCAAAATAAAATCATTTCCAGATATGCAACTCAAACATTTACTGTCTATATAATAAGCAATATCTTAGGAATTACTTGAAGATGTTCATCAGTAAAATAAGAATAATATCAAAACAAGAGGAAGATGTAGGATGTTAAGAAATAGTGAAAAAGTAAACTCAGGTTGATTACTATAAATCAGGCCCAGAAAGCAATCAGGCAATTAAAATAGTCACAGACTTCCAAGATGAGTGTCTGTAAAAAGAAGAATAAAATGATTTTAAGCATAAATAAATTAGCAAAAGAGAAGAAAAGACACACAAAGATCAGTAAAAGAGAAAGGGATATGACAAGTTACAAGCATATAACTTTTCTCCCACACAGAAGAATAATCAAAAAGTGAAACTGAGAATGCAATTTCTTTCACAATAGCATCAAAACTAATAAAATATATAGAAATAATTTTGAAGTGTAATACCTATACAATAAAAACTGTAAGACATTACTATGAGAAATTAAAGAATATCAATATATAAATGAAAAGCTATCCCATGATCATGGATTATAAGACTCAATATTGTTAAGATCGCAACTCTCCCCAAATTGATCTATAGATTCAAGGCAATCCCCATCAAAATCCCAGCAGGTTTCTTTGTAGAAACTGACAAGCTGATCCTAAAATACATATAGTAATGCAAAGGCCCAAAATAGTTTTGAAAAAAAAGAAAAATGTTGGAGGAATTACAATACTTGATTTCAAAACTTACTATAAAATTATAGAAATCAAAACATATTAGTATAAGGATAAACATATAGGTCAACTGAACAGAACAGAAGCTTCAGAAATAAATCCTTACATTTGTGGTCAATTGATATTCACAAAGGTATCAACACAATTCAATTGGGAAAAGAGTCTATTTTTAACAATCTGTGCTGGTACAACTGATATCTGGGCAGTAAAGTGTTAACTCAGCAGGCTTAAGTCGCCCAAACCCTGCACATTCCAAAGGTCTTAGGACTGACCCTGGACCAAATGCTGTGAAATAAACTCTGAGGGACCTTGGAATACCTTGCCTGGTAAGAATGTCTTTACATATCTGAAACCTTGGGCCATACCAGATAGTTTAGGCTAACAGTGTGATTTGTGGTGAACATCTGTTTTTATATGCCTGAGGCTTTGGGTTATGCTGATATCAGGTGACCTCTAGGGGCCTAGAGACTAAGAACTTAAGGTCAGTCATGCAGGTGCTTCATGCCTACGTGAACTGTGAACTTAGGTAGGCTTCCCTGGTTGGCAACACTTCACACATGTTGTCACATATACTTGCTGGGAGAATTAAGCACTATCCACGCAAAACTCGAAGAAGACAACTAAAAGTTTGCACTTGGTTTTTCCTGAAATCTGTTCTAAGCATCCTTTTTCCTTGCTGATTCTAATTTGTAATAAACTCTTCTGTAATAAACTATAACCATGAATATAACAGTTTTTCTGAGTCCTGTGAGTCCTTGAGCAAATCATCAAACTTGAGGTCATCTTGGGGACCCCTGCCAAGCAAAAAATAAGAAAAAGATCTTAGACTTTGCCTTATACTTACAAAAGAATTAACTCAGAATGGATCATAGACTTAAACGTAAAAGGTAAGAGTATAAAACTTCTGGATGAACACTGGAGAAAATCTCAGTGGCCTTGGTTTAGGCAAAGATTTCTTAAATATAACACTAAAATAATGATCCATAGGAGAAAAAAATTGATAAATTAAATTTCATCAAGTTTGAAAACTTTAGTTCTTCAAAAGACACCATTAAGAAAGTAAAAATCAATAACCCACAGATTGTTTTATATAAAAATATGAAAGAAGATATGAAAATGTCTACAAACAATATATCTAATTAAAAAAACATATCTAGAATATACAAAAAAACTCTTAATAAAGAAAATAGCCCAGCTTAAAAATGGGCAAAAGATTTGAATAAATATTCACCAAAGAAGGTATACAAATGGCTAATAAGATGGAAAGATGCTCAACATCATTAGTTATTAGGAATATGCAAATTAAAACCATGATGAGATACCACTGCACACCCTCTAGAATGGCTTTAATCCAAAAGAATGACAATACTGAGTATTGGTAAGGCTATGAAGAAACTGCAGTTCTCATGCTTTGCTAGTGAGAATGTAAAACGGTACTGCCAATTTGGAAAACAGTGGCTGCTTCTTTCAAAAGTTAAATATATACTTACCATATGACCCAGTGATTCACACTTTAAGTTTCTACCCAAAAGAAATGAAAACACATATCCACACAAAGACTTGCATGTAAATGCTACAGCCTGTTACTCATAGTAGCCAAACTAGAAACAGCTCAACTGGTGATGAATGGACAAACCAAATGTGGTATATTATACAATAGAATACTACCTAGCAAAACAAAGGTTAGAACTACAACATGGATGAACCCCAAAAACATATTAAGTGAAAGAAGCCAGACATAAAAGACTACATACTATGTGATTCCACTCATATGAAGTGTGCAGAAAAGGCAAATATATAGAGACAGAAAGCAGAGTAGTGCTTGCCTAAAGCTGGAGGTGGAAGCAGGGACTGATTGGGAAAAAACACAAAGAAACTTTTGGGGATGATGGAAATATTCTAAATCTAGATATAGTGATAGTCACACAACTCTATAAATTTGCTTAAAAAAATCATTGAAGGTACACTTACAATGGATGAATTTCATGATATCTAAGTTATATCCCAATAAAGCTATTTTTTAAAAAACTCCAGGAAAAACAAAATTTCATATGAGGCTATCATGGACCATATGTGAAGTAACTAAAATGAGGCATGATTTTGTTTCATTGGTGGTGTGTGCAAAAGGAGCCTCTTCACGTTGAGTGGAACAGGAGTGGAACATTGTTTGAGTGGAACGTTCAATTTCATAATATTGAAATATAGAAAAGGAATTGTAATCAGAGCACTTTCATTCATCAAATAACAAATGTTACATATCATAAAAAAGCACACATCTTTGTATACTGGTTTTCGATTTTTAGAATCAACCTGTAGACACAGCATGGAAGACTTTAATCACAGTTACAAAAAATATATTAACATCTCCCTTATGAAGTTAAACTGTGGCACAGTTGACCAGAGTTGAGGGAGGTTGAAGAAAGGGAAAGGGTATTAAAGGGCTCATCTTTAAAAAGAGAGAGAGAGAGATTGGGAATTTAGAGATACAGTTGAAAGTTGATACAGCCATGGATAGTGGTTTAATTCTAATATTGGAAATTACAGAGGTAACTAATAGAGAAACTAAAAATAGTGACTTAGTCATCAAAAAATTAAGAGAAAAGGGTGTGGTGGGATGATGTAAGTAAACTCTACCCTCAGATATCATTATGAGATCCCCGAGAGTGACAGATCCCTGGAGACGCCCCAATTCCTGCCCTCTGTGAGCTAAAATAATTGCACTTCTCCTGGATTTCTGTAGCCTCTTCTATCTCTTTAACAGAACCATCCTCTCTGTCACTCTTTAGCTTACACTAGTTTTTAAACTTTATATTCCATTCAATCAAAGGGACACACAGTCAATACTATGTGAAGATGGACATGTTACGTTGTGATGTAATTAATTATATGAAGTCCCTCTAATAATAAGTCTCAGTATTAGGAAGGTCCACCAGCAGCCATAAAACACCCTACAATCTTGAGATTTTTATCAGTAATTAATGTGATATTTTGATATCTGTTTGCATTAAACCTTTGTTGCTAATTCTCAATCTATTCAAAAATAGTGGAGGAGAGGAGCTCCATTTATTTAGTTCTCATAAAGATCACATTCTACCTAAACCATGTTCCCACTCATGAAAAACATGTGTGTGTGAGCACACAAAAAAAAAGACTGGAAATAGACATGCTAACATGCAATCAGTAATTATAGCTGAGTGATAGTGTAATGGGCAAGATTTGTTTTCTTCCTTTACTCTCATAGGTTTCTTCAATTACTTCCCTCAAAACAAAAATCTGCATTAATTTTAAAATTAGAAAAAATTATTTATTTCCATTTTGGAAATTTTAAAAGCTTGGGCCTCATATCAGGAAAAGGCATCATGGCCAAAGGAAAGACAGAGTAGGAGGCGCATTTGCTCATCAGCAACCAACTTAATTAAAACTCTAAAACATTCTTGTAAGTATTAGGTAACACCTCATCTTGGGGCTGGCCAAAACCATCTTATATGCTCAAAAGCTTATACCCAGCAACCCCTATGCCTGGATTAGTTTCAAATACTTCTCTAGCCACATTTAGAAACTTTCTGATAACATTTAGTAGTAAAATCTTTAAAAACTTTAGAGAGGATCATCACACTTCAATTCATTATTTGGAAATCAATAAAGAACACTAGGAATAGCTCATAATATAATCCTAGTGTAGTCTACCCTGCTGCTAAGTAAAGTTGCTTTCTCTTTTCATTGACCAACAGTGTGGCTTGCCCCCAACCAGTCACTGCTTGGGGCCAGAGTTAGAAAATATTCTCTTCCTAATTTATGTTCCATTGACTTTTTACAGGGGCAGATATTGATCTTGCTTTGTGCCATCAGATCAGATGCTGCAACGCAACTCAGGGCCAGGATTGTGACTGTAGATGATCAGCCTTTAATGTGCAGGAGAAATGGAGGTAGAAAGATTATTTATTTTGCTTTTGTAGGATCTTTTATTACAGACACAGATGTTGGGAGCTTTCCCAGCTAGAATCAGCCATAGAGTGAGGCAGGTGAGCTGCCCTGCTTTGCCGGAGTGCCACAACCATAAAACTAAGCAAACATTCCAGGAATGACTCATTTGATTAAAAGAGCCAAAAACAGCACTGAGAGCAAAAGAAGAAAAGAAAAAGGATCATTTTTAATAGGGTTACTGATGGACTCTAGGCATGGACAAAGAAAGGATAGAGGAATGATTGTCTGCTTATTATAAAAATTAGATGACTCAAACATCATTAATATCTTTGTTCCAGAGCTGATAGCAAGAGCGGCTTGACTTGGCTGCCTTAGGCAATGTTCTTCTGTTATATATATTCATTTGTTATTTTCTCTGAGTATTTTCTAAAGAGACTGACTTCATTGTTAGAGCAGAACCATATATGTCAAATCCCACGCAATGCGTTCCAAGAGACTGACATTATTCTGTTGGGTTGGAATGCTATTGCATCAGATATGCTGGCTATAGGAAGTATGTGGACCACCTGAGCCCTGGAGATCTCATAGTTATAGATAACTTCTTGTGGTATTGGGATTTCCAGAGTGAACACCCATTGCCTTGTTACAGAAATGTGGAAGCTAAAAGAGAAAATGTGACATTTTAGAAACTGGGCATCCCTAAAAAACAGGAATAATAAGGGGAATTTTAGGTTTCTTCGATTTCCACCTGGAGCATGAGAAAAGAGAAATATGGAGGACACCAATAATGTTGAGTTAGGAATATACGTGTCTTAAAATATTTAAATGAGACCCTAAGTGATTCCAATGTGTAGTCAAAGCTGACAACCATGGCTCTAGGTCCATCCCTTCCAAAGTGTTCTAAATTAGAACAGTTGCTTCAAAGACAGTGGTCATTGACATGTCAAGCATTTAAACAGAAATATTTGTTTCCCTTCAGAGAAAACGAGTTCTTAGAGAACAGAGACTGTTTGATCTTTCCTTTGGATAATTTACCAGCAGCTGGCTAATCAAATAATAGGTTCTCCACAATTATTTGTTGACATAAATTTCTAGTCTTAGCCTGAGAATGGGGTTATTCTGTGACTTTAAACAAAATTTTCTCAAATCACCAGTCCGCATACTGTGGAAGGTCCACTGCCTTTACTAATATTTGTATAAATGCCCAGGAGATTCACATTCCCAAAGTCACCTCTGGTGTTAATTTCATGCCCCTGCTGAATTTTTATTTCCCCAACCCCAAAGCATCAAAACACGTAAGACCTTCAGCAGAAGGGAGTCCATTCTATATCACACAACAAACACAAAATCCCATATCAGACTTCTCTGCTCTTCCAGTACTTTCTGTCGTCCTGACACCAGAGATTTCTCATTTGTTTTGCCACCTTGATGACTGATGGCTCCTCCCCCGCACCTCCCCCAACTCACCTCCTCTGCCCCTATGCCCAACTCCCAGGTTTTCCACTCACAAGACAGATCTGCTCTCCCAATCCCACTGCTAAATAGCTTCAAGCCCAACGCTGTACCTACCCATTCAGGTGTTCTGCTTAACAGGATGGGTATCTGAATCCTTTTTAGCAACCCAAACTGACTGGGAGAGACCATGCGATTACAGTTTTTAACAGGATTTCTCAATTAGGGGTAATGCTGCCCCCTTGCGGGAGGAGGCAGAACGCTGGAGATGTGTAACGGAACTGGGGTTTCCCCCAGATTACTCCTTCAGATTTTAAATGTGTCTAAAACATGTTAAGACCCAAAACTTGGTGGGAAATTCCAGTACTATTCCACCTTTAATTCAGGACTATACATGGATTGCTAAGGTGCTTCTAAACTTTGAGGCCAACACCCATTAGATAAAAAGGAAACATTGGTCATGTGCTAATATTGGCTGTGTGATAATTTACTTTAAAATAGACTAGATGATGTCTAGAGGCATCTGTTTAGTATTTGAAACATGCGTATCAGGAATACCAACCTCCAGAGGACTTTAGCTAGAACTTCAAATATGGTTACAGAAATCAACAGCAGACAGTTTATTTATTAGCATAAGCATTATCAGAAATCATTTTTCTCTGGTAAAATAAATGGAATTCACAATATATCATGGGCTAGAAAGATTGTTAGGGCCTCACCAACCTTTCTAGAACCAGGAGAACAAAATTAGCAGCCCTAGGATCCCAATCCTTAGGACAATCTCAAACTCTATTTGGCCCTATATCTCCCACGTCATGGAGGACTGTCATCTGACCCAAACAGAGAGTTATCATCTAGTCACCACAGTAGTGTTGCCTCAGCCTCACAGAGAACCTCTCATTTTAGATGCTTAGAGAAATGCCAAAGTCAGAGAAATAAGGACCTTTCTATGTTTTTAAGAATGGGTAATATGACCTACTTTGCCATCTACTTGCTAATAAAAAAGGTTTTGAAATTGGTAAACAGTTAGCCATTGATGATTAGGTAGCTAGTAACTAAAGTTCTTTTGCAATTACTGATTATAGCTTTTCGTTGTTCCCCTGCCCACTGTTAACTGTGCTGCTCAGGCAATATGCTATCTGAGTCCCACTGGGCTCCTATAGATAACATCTCCCTGGAGCCTGGGTCACCATGGTAATGGTGATTTGAGAAGTTTTTCAGGAATTAGGACCCCTTGTCTGGTTGAGGCCACTTGAGACCACCAACTCATCAAGTCGGCCTGTGCAGATGTCCAATAAGTTACCTTTTGACATTAAGAGGCTAAAATCTCCACCTTCAGATCATGCCAATGCCAACATTTTGTGAGCATGCGTCCTATGAAGAGGCATGAAGTCTGACTACGCTTGCACAGATCATCAGTTACCTCACCTCTCCTCACCTCGGATCACCTACCTCCATTACTACAGACCACCTTGCCCCCTACCCCATAAATGTCCCTGAGCCCCCATTTTCACGGAGGCAGATTTGAGACTCGCTCTCCCATTTCCTCACTTGGCTGTTTTGTGATTAAAACCCTCTCTCTGCTGCAATCTTGTCATCTCTGCATTTGGCTTTCCAGGTGATGGGCAAAAACGAACCTGGTTCGGTAACAGTTTGGCAGAATTTGGTCTAAGGCTATTTTCAATATAAACTACCACCTAGTAGAAAAATTGTGTGGGAAATGAACATATAAAGAATTTTGTTGAACTTTAACAAATGAATCTGAATATTGTTGAATGGTCAGATTAACTAAAGATCAGTCCACCATACAGCGGTGCGTGTTTCTAAACACAAAAAGTTGAGCTGCATTTTTCAGGACAGAACTAGCTCCCAATTTTAAAAATGATTGACTGTGCCAATCCCACAACCTTGATTGGGTTCAGACATCAGACACTTGCCCAGGCTTATGCAGCCAGTTAGGGTTGAGCTGGGCTGAAAGCTTATGACTTTCTAACCTTCAGCTTCCTGAAATTTCTAAGATTTTGGGCGTTTCTTTCTCGCCATTCCTCAGAGGTTATTTTGAGGTTTTTTGGAGAAGTACACTGTTTTACATTTTTATAGCAGCATCCTTAAGCTGTGATCCTTGGTCTTCAGTATGTGTAAGAATCAGTTCAAGGGCTTTATAAAAATGCAGGTTTGATTCCCAAACTTTACTCCATACAATTCACTGTATTTAAGTGGAACCCAGAAATCTGCATTTTTCATTCACGCTTTCAGGGGACTTGGATGTAAATGGCCTGGAACTATGGTTGACTAAATACCTTCTAGAATGTTCACTTGGGCTTCATTGGGGTAAGGAGAGTCATTCAAGTAGAGAAGTCCAATGAGAAGGCTTTTGAGCACCTGCCTCAGAAAGGAAGTTAGATATTAGTTTCCAGAGAATGAAGTCACCATTCAATATACGAAGCCCTTAGAAACATTAATTAAATCTGGGATGTATTATTTATTGAGTATTATGTGTATCTGCTTTCCTCCCAGTATCTCATCTATTTATTCTTGTATAATTGTTCTGCTTAGGATGTTGCTTTTCTAAATCCAAACACTAAAATGCATACATTCCTTCCTTACTGGCATTTGGTTAAAAGATTTTATAAAGGTTTAAATCTAATTGTGATGTTCCTCTCAAGAAGCAGTTCTCAAATATTAGCACACACAGAAGTCACCTAGGAAGAAGAGGGATGCTTTATAAGTGATGCCTCATCTACGAAAGCTATACAAACAACTGGCCTAAGAGAACCATGAGTGAAGCCACGGCCCAGGACAGAGAATGCAAACTGACCCCTAAGGGGATCATACAGTACCAGGTCCTGGCCACACAGCACCACATCCCACTCAAGGAGCCACTAAATGCCACCCTACGGCAGAGTATTCTCTTGCATCAGAATTACCTGGGATTGCTGATAGAAATACAGATCGCTGGGACACATTCCAGATCTGCTGAATCAGAATCCCTGGGGAATGGGCCCCAAATCTGTACTTTTTTGGGTTTTTTTTTTTTTTTTTTTGAGGAAGATTAGCCCTGAACTAACATCTGCCACCAACCCTCCTCATTTTGCTGAGGAAGATTGGCCATGAGCTAACATCCGTCTCCGTCTCCCTCTATTTTATATGTGGGGCCCCTGCCACAGCATGGCTTGCCAAGCAGTGCATAGGTCCGCACCCAAGATCCAAACCGACAAACCCCGGGCTGCCTAAGCAGAACATGCAAACTTAACCACTGTGCCACTTGGAACCCCCAGATCTGTACTTTTAACGAACATCTTCAGTGATTTTTATTGACACTAGAGTTTGAATACAATCCCTGAGGTGGACTTTTACAATTAGATTCATGCCATTCACAAAAATCTCTCAACCAAGTACCTGCAGTTGTACCTATTTGCCTTTTTAAAAAGAGCTTTGGTGCAGAGAAGTGGCACTTAAGCAGGAAGAAATGAAACGAGAGTAAATATAAATGTGATATTGGGGAGAAATACAGACATACTACAGGAGCTTCTGAGTCAGGAAGTTTAAAGATAAACAAGTGATTTATAACTAAGATAGAGTACTGTGGATAAAAGCACTACATTCTAACTATTTTAAAAAAGATAATTATAGTGTTAAAAAGTGCCAAATGCAGTTCATTTTATTTATTATCACAATGTATATTTTTGAAGATATAAACGATACCATAAAAACAGAGATTCATGACAAGTAAGAGGAGTTAACAAGCTGTCTGACATGCAGAATCTAACCTTGGGCTGTTTAACAGGAACTCCACTGCTAATCACTAAGTATACAAGGCAGAAGAATAAATGCTCTGCTCTGCTGAGAGCCATGAACCAGAGAACAGAAACCCTCCTTTGAACCAGACAAGATTTCCCATGGGAGAAGAGTTTGCAAAGCACAGTTTAGGCTGGTATGACTGGAAAAAGAGTCTAGTGATCAGAATGGCGAGTGCAGAAGCACGAATCACAGGTCAGTCTCTCCAGTAGAGTTCACCCATGTGAATTACAGGCAGTAGCACAATCGATAACAGCATAGATCATGGATGCTTGTGGAAGGCTCCAGTTGAAAGGGACATTAGATCATTGAGTTGAATCTCCTTGTTTTATAGATAAGAAGTCTAGGCAAATAATTTAGTCTCTCTGGGCTTTGATGTCATACCAACTCATTTGTGCTAAGGCAAGACTGCCTCCCTAATGATGAGACTTATCATTTGGTGCCTTTTTACTCAATACAGTTTCTCAAAATTTGGTGGCTCTGCTAAGTCATGACAGACAATAGAATTTTATGTAATGTCTGCTTCAAAATCTTAAAATCAGAATATTATATAATTATTCTAATTTAAGCCTCAATTATTTATTGAATAACTCCTATGTGTGAAATACTTGTTAGATGTTGGAATTAATCCTTTCCTCTATAAAACCTAGCAAAGATGCTTCATGAGAGCATGGTTATTACGGTGTGTCTTCTATTTGGCAGGTGTTGAACTGTTACTGCATATTAGGATGATAATAGATTCCATATACTACAGTTACACTTTGCACCTGCTGTCTACTGAGATTTTCACAAGAATCAGAAACACATTTCTTGAGGATCTCCCTTAGCAACAACACTAAAGATTAAACAAAGAAAATGTTTTAAAATTGGGCCGATCTATCAGACATTATCATTGCTCTTGAATAGAACAGAGTCCAGGGACAGCGGAGGTAACTGAAAACTTACCCAGCAGTCTTCTCAGGAAGGAAAAGGGGTCCATTTTCACTCCAGAGAATTCTTCCATAAACTCTACTCAATAGGACAATTATTTTCAAACTGCGTAGAGCCCCAGAGTTCCAGAAAGATGCCTCTGAATGAATGACGTATGGGTACAGGGACATACAAAGTAGGGGTGTGGGAAGAGAAAACTCTGGATAAACTGAAACAGTTCTTCTCTTATGTATTTTATATATTGGGGTCCCATGTAAGCTTCCATTTCTACCCCACTCCAAAAAATATTTCTGCTGCTGCTAAAAACCATTTGAAAACATTGCACAAAGTCACCACATACATCAAACATTCTAATTTCATAGAATGGCATATATAACACTTTGCAACAATCAAAAGTCTTGGTTAACAACTATATTTATTGTATAGGTATTTGCCTTCCTTCTCTGTATGTGAATGTATCTTAGATCAAGAGAATTTACTGAACTCTTTCAAAGAGATCAAAACAAAAAGAACATTGTTTAAATAACCAGTTTCCATAGGGTATAAATGTAAACATGAAAGTCCTAGATTCTTGTCAGTCATCTTTTATTTCTCTTTTTAGAAAATTCAATAATTTCCTAGATACTAGTCCCTTGAAATCTGTCTTAATTATACTCTCACTAGTAAGTTTCCTACATAATGGTAATCACAGATGTCTATAATACTTGCCTAGTGAAAATGTCAAAGGAGACTCTGTGTGATCTCTATTAGTATCACATAATTAAAGGTCCTGATATATTCTGGGAGGGTCTCTGTGGGGATTTTAACTAGGGGCTCATTGGACATGCAGCTAGCTGAATAGATTGGCCCTTGCTAAAACTGAATACAACTCCATCACCATTGAAGGGATTAGTGGAACAATAATCAGCAATAAAATACTATGGGGATCTGAGAAGTTAAATACATGGTAATAGTCATCCCAATAAAACTGTCCTGGCAATGACTAATGAATTGCCTCAACTTAATAGTGTCTCCGTCATGCTGGGAAAGCCACAGAAATAGAGCCAAGCCACACATTAGAACCTATTTGAGGCCTTTGTGAACTGGTGTCTTCTTTGGTTATATTAGACAAATTCATCCAACAAATAGTTACTGCATGTCTGCCAAGTGCCAGGCACTGAGGGGGGTGAGGTCCTCCCTCTAGCTCTGTTCATGAAATGGTGAGGGGTCTTATTTCTTGCCTTGCTTCAATAAGTTCCCCCACCTCAGAGCCCATTTAAATCTTTCAAGGGTCACTGAGGTCAGGAAAGGGATAGTGCTTGGCTCCACAGTTCTCCCCTCAACTCCCCAGCTCTGCTGACCACCTGGACTTAAGAAACTTCAAAGAAAGCATCAGCTTGAGCCTCTTCCACTGCCACAACCTCCACCCACAAAGATCTTATCATTTAAATGTTAACTTTAAGAACCAAAGGAGGACATGCTTTCAACATCCAAATCAAGATGATAGGACAGAGAGCAGAAAGACCTTTTCAACCAGTAACTTATTAAAAAAGAATTCTAGGGGCTGGCCTGGTGGTGTAGTCACTAAGTTCACGCACTCTGCTTTGGCAGCCCAGGGTTCGTGGGTTCAGATCCTGGGTGTGGACCTATGCATCACTCATCAAGCCACGCTATAGTGACATCCCATATACTAAGTAGAGGAAGATTGGAACAGATATTAGCTCAGGGACAATCCTCCTCAAGCAAAAAGAGGAAGACTGGCAACAGGTGTTAGCTCAGGGCCACACATACACAAAAAAATTCTGTGAGCCTCAGCTATGTAGAAGTGATACCAAACCTCTTAATCTCAAGTTTGTGTGCCCATGCACAGTAAGCCAAACACTGAGACATCAGTGCTTGGAGATGGAGAAAGGTTTATTAGAACTGGCCAAGAAGAGAAGATGGGAGCATAAATTTGGTCAAATCTGCCTTAACAAGAGCAGAAAATGGGGGGTTTTATAGAGCTAAGGGGCGTGGCAGGAGGAGCTTCGGAGAAACAAAGGGGTCACTCCCAATAAGCCCCTGGGCAATCTGCAAGGGCTGCTGGGGGTCAGCCACTGGTGATCATAACCTCCCTGAAGGCCTTCTCTTTCTTCTGCAAAACAAACTCACAAACCCTCAAGACCCGAGTCACCTCTCCAGTTAAACAAGAAAACAGCAAATTGACAAGATTCATCTATGTCTGTGCTGGGAACAAGATCATAAAGCATTTACATTCTTATTGAAAATCTCAGTAACCCTCAGGTACTCAACTTCAGAGGTGCTGTGTTAGGTGCAAGATCAAAGAAATGGGTAAGCAGGGTTCTTGCCTGAGAGAACTTTAAAGTCTAAGGGAGGAGAAAGAAGTACTATAAATATGACATTGCCTAAAAGATGCAAACAAGCGCTTCCGAAAGAGAGAAAAAGACAACAGCGCTTTACACAGCTGAAGGCAAAAGCTGGGATTCACAAAAGTGGGGCAGTCTGTACTGAAGAGATGCAAAGGATGACTGGGCCACGACATGCCAGCCCCCGATCTCCATTTGCATTTTCTGTGCTAAGTAGATAGAAAGTCAGAGGAACCTTCCCTGGGATCTTTCCCCCTCTCTGTTTGGCTTCATATTTTTCCACAATCCCTTCCAAACAAGAATTTTAAGCACCACAAGATCATGTTTCCTTTTTTTCCAATCTAGGGAGATCAGGACTGACCTGAAAACTTGGGCATTTTCAGTCACCTTTATGAAAGACAGAAAAGCCATTTTGAGAAGGCTGAGCTCTGGAGGCTGGAAGGATGGCTTCAGATTCCCACCAAAGAGTCAAAAATAAAAACTAGAATTTCTTATCTCTTAAGATCATTTCTGATATGCTGCCTCGTATTCTCTTCAGCCTCCCTCCACTAGGAAGGTTTTGGTTTCTTACTTGACTACAACATGATCATTTTAGTGAAACCCAAAGTTTGTGATGGTCACAGGCCCAGGAGACCAGTGTGGACAGACGTTGGACTCCTACAGCCATCCTCACAACTCCTGCCCAAACTCTGACGGGCTCCTCAGCACAAGACTTGCTGTTATCCCTGACTTTGGTTTCCTGGGGTGGAAGACAGGGAGCATGATGACCCACTATTTCCAACTGAACTGAAGGAGCCCAAGAGCAATGAGTAGAATGACGATATGACCACCTACTGATGGGACACTGAATAACTTCTCTCTGACCACAGGCTTGAGCACAGCAAAGGCATGTTTCCATGCTAGGACAGTGGAACAGGGCATAATTGCTCAAGCCGACAGTGTGCAGGTGGGGTCCGTGGCACCCAGTAGCCCTCAATGCTTTTCCACCTCCTGACCACATCTGTGAACTTTTTTAAAATACCAAAGCCCAAGCCCCACATCTGACCAACTGAATAAGAATTTTGAGGGATGGTGCTGAAGTGTTGATGTTTAAAAGCTTCGCACATTATTCTAATTGAACCACCTTGAGCTGTGATCCAACGGGAATATAGACACCAGCATGTGAGAGGTCCTCGGGCTTGAGATGCTCTGCCCTTCTTTATCATTAGTTTCTAACAGCCCCACACAAGTAATAGCATCCTTGAAATGAAATCCAGGAAGAGATAGTTTGTAGATGAAATCAAGAAGGCTTACACCTTTTTGAGAGCCCACAATACCTAGCCATGACAGTGGTAATGTAGCAGAGCAGGCATAACTTTGGAAGTCTAAGACTTACTGATCAAAAGAGAGAATGAAAGAGAACAGATCCCATTAAAAGGTACTCCCTCTTCTATCCTCTTTTAATTTTCTTTCCAGAGATTCTGATTTGATGGTGTTGGGGTGGGGCTTCAGGCATGTATACTTTTTCAAAATTCTCTTGGTGAGTTTAATGTATGCCAGGGCTGAGAACTACTTGTGAGAACTCCCTTCTCTCAAGCTTTCTTGCATATTATAATCACCTGGGGAGCTTTTAAAACTCCTGATGCCCCAGGGCACATTCCACACCAACTGAATCAGAATCTCTGGGGACGGGACCCAGGCATCAACACTTTTTAAGTTCCCAGGGTGTTTCCAATGTGTGAGTCCAAGTGGAAACCAGTGCTTAAAAGTCTGCTGCAGGGCCAGCCCCATGGCATAGTGGTTGGCTTCGTACATTCCACTTCAGCGGCCCCCGGTTCTCCAGTCCGGATCCTGGGCAGGGACCATTCATCCAGCCATGCTGTGGCATCATTCTACGTGCAAAATGGAGGAAGATTGGCACAGATGTTAGCTCAGGGCCAATCTTCCTCACAAAAAAAAAGTTTCCTGCAGAGGAAAGAACACTAAGAACTCTCCTTCCACTAAGAAGAAGAAATAACTAGGCTCTGCTTTGCCACTAATTTCTGTGTGCCCTTGGACATCTCACTTTTCCATTCTGGGCATCAGTTTCCCCACTTGTAAAATAGACCATTTAGACTTGTAAAATGGACCAAGATTTCTCCAGCCCTGATGCACAATACTCTACGCATGTAAAAAGGCTTTACTAAGAAAACTCCCTCAGTCGCATGTGTTGCCTCCCACAGCTCTGACTGTATCTACAGCTCTCTGCTGTTAAAAAGAGGCAGTAATCTGACTCAAGGATTAACAATTCTAGGCATTGTCTCCAAAGCAGGAGAGTATGAGGGAATACAATTCTTCCCTACCTCTTCCAACATATTGAGGATGTAATGGAACCATGATCCTGTGTACAATAACTGTCACCAATCAGTATGACCAAGAGTCATGGTCAGAATGTGGTCTGGGATGAACTGGCTGTCACACATGTAGAAAGAGCTGTACATGATTAACACATAGTTTTAGTTCTTTCTCTGGAGCACAATGCATCAGGTATATACTCTTTGTTAATCTAGACATAGATCACTAGCCGTGAGTCACTGGGAACAGCATGCATCAGTGCCAGGGTCCTCTGGACTTGGAATGCTCTGCCCACATTGCTTATTTATTTCTAATACCAGTACACAGGCAACATCACTAAAACAAAAGCTGGGGAGAAGATCATTAGCAACCAAAGAGAGATCATTAAAAGAGAGATCAGACCTGATCCTTCTCAAAAGGGCATGGATTAGATGAAGCAACACCCAGGAGAGCATTTTGTAAAACATCATTTTTCTACCTTTTTTCCCTTGGACTCCTTTCTCTCACAACACATAAAAGTTCATTTTTAAAGACTTAAATTATTCCCTGCTGTGACATAATTCCTCCACAGATGGGTCCCATTTGATAGCCCAGACACCAACTTGCTGTAATCTAACACACAAGAAGGAAGCAGGCCACATGGAGATGCTACCAATTAACACAGGATTTAAGAGAAGGCAACAATGCAGTTAATAAGGAAACAATCACCATTCTCATTTCCAATTCTGTATGAGTGTTAGATTTTATCACAAGAGAAAGTGAAATCATGCAACTAGGTGGCCTCTAAATACAAGAGAGAAAATAGAAAGGACCCGGGTTGTTGAAAAAAGAGTGAGACAATTCTGTGAAGCAAAGGCAGCAACAGGATGATAGAACAATGTTGTCCAGCGAGAAATGAAAAGGTCTTTACCAATGTAATAAGGCAGAACATGCCTCTTCACCTCTTCTTTGTTCCAGTTCTTCCAAGACCAGGGAGAGCAAATGCATTCAGCTGTTGAACGAATTCAGCTGCAGGTCTATAAACCACAATCACAGGGAAGGAATCTTCATATGACAAAGGAGACCTATTTTTACATATCATAGGTTACTGGAAAATGATGTGGAGGAAAATAATAATGAAAACAGCGACAGGGAGGAAGATTTCTCCAAAATTACAGATGAAGAAACTGAGATTTAGAGGTTAATGCCACACAAAGCCAGGACTTTTCACCCCAGACTCAGCTCTTCTGTCCATACCACAAAGATGCTATGGGAAATTTGTTGTATTTTCAAACAAATAAATACTTGCACTATTTATCTGAAAGTCAGACTGCTGTCAACCTCAAAATTGCCCAAACATAGAAGTAATAATAGCAGTAGTTAATCATGTGCCAAGTGCATTCTGTGCTCCAGTCTCTCCCTAAAATAACTATCATACATTGGCCCATTTAACTCCTGACAACTCTCTCACTAGATGCCATTATTTCCCCCATTTTACAGATGAGGAAAAAGAGGCACAGGGATGGTGAGTAGCTGCCTGAGATCACACAGTTAAGAACTGTCAAAGGCAGGATTCAAGACCAGGCCATTGGCTCTAGACCCCACATGCACAACCACTATTTGATTGTGTAAGAGAAGCAAAGACTCTGAGCATTGGTCTACCCCAAACTGTGATCAACATTTACACCATGATTGCTTAAGCCTCCCTTGGAGCCTTACTGACTCTTATTTAACATCTAATTCTTAGCAAGCTTACAAAGTACTCTTACATGCAAAGCCAGAAAAATTTGGCTCCGACCTATAGTTCTACCCTCATCTTCTGCCATTCTCACTATGCTCCAGTGTCACGAGCCTACATTAGTGCTCTCCTCTGGGCCTCTCCACCTGCCATGCCCTTTGCATAGAATGCTCTTCCCATCATCCTATGCCTGATGACCTCCTACTCACCCTTCAGACTTCAGTTTAAATGTTACTTTCTCAAGGAGGCTTACCACCATTCTACTTTTCCATAGTGCTTTGCTATCAAAGCACTTACCACAGTTAGTAATTATACATTCATTTGGCTGATTATTGGCTTTGCAAGTGCAAAAATAGAGACAGTTCTGCTCACCCATGTACAGGCTGTGCTTGTTATGCTCCAGAATGCAATAGATGTAGAATAAATATTTATTGGATACATTAGTTGAATTAATAACTTTCTCATAATTTTCATAACTCTAAGAGGTGATGAGGTAAGGGTATATTAAACTCATTTCATTGATGTTGGCACTTAAGACCAGAGAGGCTTGCAGTGATTTCCATAATCACCCAATGTTACCTTCCATCACTCCATGAGAGGAGTTGATAATGGAGCTGTCCTCTATTTTCAACAGCAAATAAAGTGTGTGCTCACAGGGTCAGGCAAGGATGCTGTCAAAACCAGCTCTGTGCCCATTTGCCTTCCTCATTTTCCCAGCACTGCAAAACATTAATGTTCTATTGTCATTTGATAGCCATCAGAAGTCCACAGTGTTCTAGGCACTATATAGAACAAGTCCTTGCTTCCAAACATTACCTAACAACATAACAAGTCAAATTCAAGCAATTTTGAGTAGTCCTTAGACTTTAGTCGAAAAGCCTGGATGAGACTGATTCAGCCTTTAGAGTCAAAAGAAGTAGTAACCTAATGCATAGGAAGGATTGTCTATTGGCCTTCATCAGGTCATTGACCTCTCAGGCCCTTGGATTCCTCATGTGAAAAGATGAGAAACCTGGACTTGTTGATCTCTAAGATTTCCTCTTCTTTGCATGGTCTTCCAAACATACTTGTAGATTTGACTGTTCACAATCTGGCAGAAAAATTTTTTGAGATACTGATTACGATTTTCTTGTATTTTCTTCCTTCTCATTCAGGAAGGTAAAAGTCAATGCATCCACCCTTTAGAGGAAGTGTGGGGCAGGCTACAAATCAAAAGTTGCCTATGTGCAACTCCTTTCCTAGCTTTTATTTCTAAAAGAACCAAGACCATATAGGAGAAAAGAATTTGAGAAGTAAAAGTTGAGAAGAAAGAGGTCTACAGATATAGAGAACAGATGACTTGTAGACTGCTCCCTGGCGATGCCCAGGAGGCAACAGAACCTCACAGGACATGATAAAGGCTTATCTTCTAGGCTTAAAAAAGGGGCAGTTTTTCCTGGACTTCTGAGTTAGTTAACTGCAACTCCTACTACTTGCATATGATGACCTGTATTAAAAACAATAAAATCCGGTTACAATGGGTAGGCTTGCAGAGGAGGAAACATCACCGACAAGACGACCCACATCCTCAGAACTGGAAGAGAACAGCAGCAAAGGAAGCTGCCCCTGATTTTGTGGGGAGCGTATGAAAGGCTTTGACCAAATAAGAACTTCCGGCTTTTTCTTCAAATAGAGCATACAGTTCAGTCATTCTTTTGTGTAGTCTCAGAGCCTAGTACTTAATAGATACATTTTAAATGATTAATTCATTCTAATTTTTAGTTACTGGTATAAGTGTTCATTTAAGTCATATTACTATATTAAGAACTGTCTCAGGAATAAATTTTCCTTGTTCACATAACCATAGATACTTAGGCAGACTGTTTTTTGGCATTCTATATTTCTCATTGTCAGCTGAAAAAACACATCTCATAATTAACAAGAAGCACCAACTAACATCCTCAGTAAAGATAAATAACTAGCAAACGCATGAGTAAAGTTTCAATTTATGCTTCTATTGTAAAGAATAATGATTTGAGAGGTGACTACTTTATATACATTAAGAATGGTAAACATTTCCATTCTATGCTCTAAAATTAACCCCCAAAACACAAACATGAATAAGAAACAGAACCACAATCTCCACTTTTATAAAATCAGAAGGCATGTATAACCCAGAATCACAATATATTAAGATGGAAGAATGATGGAGGAATGGGAACAACCATTCAGCCAAGAAACAAACCAACATAACACACAAAAAAATCTCAAGAATTAGAGACCCCTGGGAAAGCAGAAGACACAGTAAGGCAGCAGGCTAAAAAGGAAGATTATTTGGAAGTCTGTATGAGAAGCAATTAGACCCCAGATCCCTACCCCACACTAACAGATTAATACCCCTTCCAATCCCTGTAGGAGATGGGAAGTACATGCCGGGAGAAAATGAATAAGAGTGACTACAGGAGTGAGGACACCAGATACAAAAGAGGTGCTGAACCAAAACCAGCAACCAATTTGAAAGTCTATATGCTGAACAGAAAAACCTGCCCCACGCCCTCTTTTCCTGATCAGTTCTAGAATTCTAGCAGTCCAGTCTTTACTCCCCAAACAGCAGAGTGGAGAATATTTTCCTAGTAAAATTGAACCATCCCAGAATAAAGACCAAGAGACTGACATGTGAGGATTTCCAACTAAAAATCTAGATAATCATCTTATTGTCCCAGGAGGCCCATCAGTCATTACCACCAATGCATAGCGGCTTTCAATCAGCTTTTAGACATCACTAGTAAATGTGAATGGACAGCCATGGATCATTTGAGGCAAATGAACAGTGCCTCAAACATGAAAGGCAGAGGGAAAACAAATAGATAAAAAAGGGGATTTGACGAAAACAAGCAATGCAGAGAATAGAAAGTAAAAAAAAAAATAACCTTTAAATGGGGCTGGCCTGTGGCATAGTGCTTGAGTTCGCATGCTCCACTTCGGTGGCCTGGGGATCATGGGTTCGGATCCTGGGCACAGTCCTACATACCACTCTTCAAGCCATGCTGTGGCAGCGACCCACATATAAAGTAGAGGAAGATCAGCACAGACATTAGCTCAGGGACAATCTTCCTCACAAAAAATAAAAAATAAATAAATAAAAATAGCTATGTTATCATCAGAGGGAAAATAAAAGGTATTGCACTCATTAAAAAAACAAGCTGCTATTTTTATAAATGATCAATCAGAAAATGGAAATAATTTTTATTAATTAAAACTATGAAAACCAAAATAGAAATTTCAATGAAATGGTAGGGAGATAGCCAAGAAACTCTTCTATAAAGTAAAAACAAACAGAGATGGGAAAAAAAAAAAAAAAAGAAAATTAGAACATCAGTGCAGGAGAGTCATCATATGCAGATAGTGGAAGTTGCAAAAAAAAGAACAATGCAAGAAAATCTCCCAGTGAAATTTCCTTTTCTAAAGAAACTACAGAAGGATATGCTCCAGGAAACAGGGGAATTACTGAGAAAAAAAGAAAGCAAGTGACTTAGAGAAATGGGGAATCCAACATGGAATAAAACAAGAGAGATTCCAGGAAGATGGCAAAAGAAAACACAAAGATGAAAGCTGTGAATTAGACCAAGCAGGCAGCCAATCCAGAAGGACAGGATAGGGCAGAAGGACAGGATAGGGCAGAAGGACAGGGAACTTGAAGGAAGATGTCTGTCTGCAGGATAATATAACACCAAAATTTTATCTGATGCATTTGTGTGGAAATTGAATTAAGAGGCATTTTACAATAGTATTAGAGGGTGAGGGAAACTAACCCATGGGTTCAAATATTTATAAGCAAATGAAAAATAAGAGACAGAGAGAACCATTATCCCCAGGAAAAACAAAAGGTTGTAGTAGACAGAAAATGTAATCACTTGGCTCACTTGAATGTAGACTTAACTGAACTATATTAAACAATGGGTAGATAAAAAGAAGAAGTTGATAGAGCCAGCCCTGATGGCCTAGAGGTTAAAGTTCAGTGCACTCGGCTTCGGCAGCCTAGGTTCAGTTCCCAGTCGCAGAACCACACCACTCATTTGTCAGTAGCCATACTGTGGCTGCAGCTCACATGGAAGAACTAGAAGGACTGACAACTAAAATATGCAACTATGTACTGGGGCTTTGAGGAGGAAAAAAAAAGAGAGGAAGATTGGCAACAAATGTTAGCTCAGAGTGAATCTTTCCCAGAAAAAAAAAAAAAAAGAATCAAGGAACTTCTGCATAACGGATTTAAAAAAAAGAAGTTGTTGCTGAAGAGCTAAAACTCTCATCTTTCATAATACAAAATCAATAAATGTCTGAGATTGAAGACTAACGAGACAAATGTAAACTATATTACTTGGACACGTGGAGATAAAGAGAGAAGACATAGCTTAAAAAATTAAAGATGGATGCCCCTGGGAAGTAGATCAGCAATGGTCAATGAGGATAAGTGAGCGTGAAAATAAAATAAAAATCTAAAAATAAAAATAATAAAGTAAAATAGGAAGCTTTTTCTGTATTTTATAAGCTTTTTAGCATTATTTAATATTTTAACTATATGCATGCATTCTCTTCATAAAAATACAAATTAAAAATTAAAGACAGCTAAATCCAGGACTTCAGCTTAGGTACTTCATAAGAAATACAACAATATGAATAAAATCCAGACTCAGATTATTCAGAAAACTTAAACACACTTTCCTTTAATTACGAGGACTACTGACTTTCTTTTACTTGAAAGAAAATCAATGATTCCTCTTGAATGAAGGAAATCATGAAATTGTAGCTTCTTCACTGCTTGAGTAAACATCAGCCAGCCTGATGATCCGTGAAATACTTTGTTAATGTTTTTTATTCTTTTAAAAAGAGAACTATCATTTAGAGAGCTTCTGCACATTCTGGAAGACCTTCAGAGCTATCTTATGTTTGGAAAAATTACCAGGATATATCCTTAATTATATCACTGTAAGGTAATGATCCAATCATTGCTTTTGGAGAAAAATGGAAGGCCACTTTATATCTGAATGCAAAGAGTACTGACCGAGATGTTAACTGTTGAGTTTAACCAGGTAAACGAACAGTTTGTTTCACTAGACTATGCCCTTGATGAAGGAAAAGAAATAGATGTCCCAGAGGACAGATTATCATTATTACACACAAAGTTCTCCATGCTCCTAGTCCCCCACATGAGTCATACCTATAATCATACTGGATTATTGAAGGCTGGATGACCCACACTTTGAAAACTGTGCTGCAGACTATTGTGATGTTCAGACTGGACCAGAAAGTCTACACTGGACCATGAGTTGAGGCAGTTAAGGAGGATAGCTGTATTTGCATTTGGAGCAAACCAGAAGAAAAGGGATGATCCTGGACACAGAAATTTGATGCTAAACAGTTCTTGATGCAGCATCCTGAGGAATGACTGCAGGACCAGAGCTATGGCAGATAGGACCCAGCCACCATGATGATTCCTGCCAAGGGCAGAGTCTTGCTCGGTACCCTGGATTCAGTATCCTGATCATGGAGGTTACACTGTATCTCAGCAGAAGCAGAAACAGCAGCAAAGAAGTTGGACTTTGAGTAGCCTCAACAAACATTTTATTGATGGTGTCCTTAACTGACCCCTCTGGAATTAGTAAGTAAACCTAGGGGTCCCAGGAAACGTCAGAGAAAAGAACCTCTGAAGAAAAATGAACTTTTCATATGTTGGGATGGGGACGCGAAGCCATATTCATTTGAATATTAAATATGTTGTGGCCTTATTATATCCTAAGCTGATAAGATGGATGTATATAGCAGTTTGTTTTGTATTGAGGTTGTTATAGGCTGGGGGGGTGGTTACTTTTTTAAGAATACCTTTAATCCAGCCACTCAGAATCAAGCACTGTAAGTATTTTGGGGTATATACTTTCAGAAATTTTTCCTGTGTAAATGTACAAATGCAGCTATGAGGCAGAGTTAGTCCTCCCAAAATTAGATAATACTATACAAACTGTTTTATAATCTACTTTTTCACTTAAAAAAATAATGTGAATAACTTTCCACATCAAACGTAGATCTACATCATTTATAATAATTGAATTATATTCCATTTGAATGAATGATCATAACTTTTTAATCAGTTCCATATTAATTAATAATTTGAACATCTTCCATATTAAGATAAATAGCATTGTAGAGAACATTCATTATGTCCATTTCTTATACCACCACTCTCATTATCTCTTCCAGAACTGTTGCACTGGCTTTATAAATAGTATCATTTTGTCTGGTCTTGCCTCTTTCAGAATGATTCTCTACTAACTAACAGCCTCTCTAAACCAGTTCCACTATGAAATAATGTCCAAGTTACAAACAAGACCTAGAATTCTTCATCACCTCGACTCTGTTGGCATTACTTATCATTTGATTTGGAGTGCACTATTCTCTTTACAACCCGCTACGAAGATCAATCTCTGTTTGGAGGAGGCTACCCTCTCCATCTTTTGAGCAACTATAGTCTTAGGTTATGGAAGGCATCCATCAGTTACATATAAACTCACAACACGGTTCACTAGGGTTACCTCTAGGATGTGCAGGCCCCTGGACAATATTTGATTTTAAAATGTATTGCAAAATTCACAGGTCCATGTGAGGTATGGTGACTATTAATCACTAATAATGTGTAGAGAAGGGTACTTAGAATTAAATTATTGTCCAATCAGTGCATATAAAGATTTTTCAGAGTGTCCAGGCACCATTTCTTCCTGTTCAGGTCCATCATTTCTTCTTTTCTTTTTTAAATTGTCAAATATGTCATGACTTGAAAATGTTCTATCTCCCATCGTGAGAAAAAGTAGCCGCACTCTTGTTCACAGTGCCCTAGCTCTTCAGAACCTCTTTGTATTGAAACAACATAGATCTTCTTGACTTTGCAGTTCCCTAAAACCATTTATTTAGTGCCAGTTAGTTTATACTCATAACACTGCATCATCCATTGAACTGCCTGGGAAACTGGCTTCTAATGATTCTCTCAAAGGTTGTTACTGTGCTTCATTGGTGAAGACCATAAACACAAGACTTACCCAGAGTAATAAGGGAAAATCTGGACAGTCATTGTTTCCTGGCCATGTTAAATCTACCATTCAAAATTATATAGCATAAACATAGAACAACACGTCTTCCAACCATGTCTTCCCTATAATCACTGCATTTTTAGAATGTGAACTCTTTCCATGTTAACCACACACCTGCCTTTCACACAGTGCCACCTATAAGGAGAATAGGCAGCAACCCATGGGTGCTACAGGAGGAGCAGACCCATTCAGGCAAAGGAGGTTCATCCCTTGTCTAAAGTGGCTATGACCAACCTAAGAGAACACAATGTCACTATATCGAAGGGTGGCATGAGATGAAATGGATTGGAAGGATCCACTGGTGTCAGAGAACAAAGGACTTGAAAACCCATGGAGGAAATAGGAAATAGGAAGACTGTCTGACAAATGTTAGGAAGCTTGCAGAAAGGTGGAGTGACCACCCTGGGTGCTAACGGAGGAGGCACCCAGGGTAAAGAACACATGGCCCCACCCCTGCCATGATCATGAACTGAAGACTAGAGGTGGTACTGTGGTCAAGACACATGGGTGAGCAGGAGAAGATACACAAGGCCACACACACGGCTCAAACCTAAGGCGGACCATCAGAAGCCCAGACTACAGAACTGATCCTGAGTCTGATGTGATGAGAGTCACCCAAAGTCAGCACATCAGCATCATTCTGGTAGCCTAGTCTCATGTAATCTCATAAAAAAATGCACTGCCATCAAAGTAATCCACTGCCCTCCTGGAACCAGCCCAGCCCCCGGGCCCCAGGACAACTCCACAGGCATGAGTTCACTGGGGCATCTGGTCATCCCATGTGCACTGTGGCCCTGACTAATCCCATGTCCAAGGTCTTACAAATTTTTGATGAAGGCACTCTAAATCCTGAGACCTGGGACCTAGCCAGACATGCTACTTGCCCTGGTCTAAGGTGAGTACTGTTGTTCACAGTCTATTACATGTCTCATTCATTTCAGTCTTTAGCTGAGCACCCTTTATTTGTTGTTAATTAAAAAGATACGTTTCTGCTCTCAGTTTGGAAAAATTTTCTTGTTGTTTTCTATAAGCTTGCTTTTCACTTGTTTGCCTAGTGAGTCATCAGATGAATCAAGCACAGTTAGTTACCTAATTAGGAAAGCTGATATAAATATTTGTCCAAAATTTAAAATAAAAAATTCTGTTCCTCAAAAATTTAACATAGAATTACCTTATAACCCAGCAATTCCACTCCAAGTTATATACCCAAAAGAACTGTAAACAGCTACTCAAACAAGTATATGTACATGCATGTTCATAATAGCATTATACATATTAACAATAGCCAAAAAGTGGAAACAATCCAAATGTGCACCAATGCATGAATGGATAAAAACTGTGGTATATCTATACAACAGAATATTATTTAGCCATAAAAGGGAATGAAGTGCTGATCCACGCTATAATGTGAATGAACCTCAAAAGCATCACGCTAAGTGAAAGAAGCCAGACAAAAAAGGAAAAATATTATGATTCCTTTTATATGAAATACCCAGAATAGGTAAATCCATAGAGACAGAACACAGATTGGTGGTTTCCAGGGGCAGGGAGGAAAAAGAAATGGAATGTAACTGCTTAAAAGTTCAGGGGTTTCCTTTTGGGGTGATAAAAATATTTTGGAACTAGATAGAGGTGGTGGTTACACAACATTGTGAATGTTAGATGCCACTGAATTATTCAATTTAAAATGGTTAATTTTATGTTATATGAATTTCACCTCAATTAAATAAAAAATTCTCAGCCTTAAAGATACTTATTCACAAAATAGTTGACATTAAGTAGTCATACTCAAACACAAAATTGAGTCAACCATGATGATTGGTGATCATGTTTATGATTATTATTTCTCATAGAACAAAATATCACTGAGACTAGAACCCAAAATATATCTAATCGGGGTGGTTTTCATAAAAAGACAAGAAGGTTGAGGGGGAAAGTTGCTGAAAAGAAACAAACCTATAAGGAAAAAAAGACCAGAAAAGAAAAAAATTGTATTTGTTTCTTAAGAAAGCGATCTTTTTATCAAGAACTTTTATATATCAAGGAAAAGAAACACACTCTAGCAGTTGGCCTTGGAAACTACAGAACAATCAGAAATTCATTTTATAACCAGAACCTTCAAAATATTACTTTAGCGTGGTGGTCCTCAATAAAGATAACTGCTATCTGTTCAACCAACAAATATATTACAACGAAAGATATAAAAGCAACATAACCTACAAATTTGCTGTGTTCTTTTGTATGTTGTTCAAAAGTAGAATTTTGTTGGAAACATGAAGCAGGCAAAATGATTAATTCATATATGAGTTTAATCTTATTACAGCCATTACCTTCTAAGTGGAGATATAATATGCAAACAATGCTGTATTTCTTTTTAGACTGCTCTTACCAATTCCAGATATTAAAATAATTATTTTAAGCTGTTAGAACCCACAGGCAAAATGAAACAGCATAGGAACTACAAAGCTTTGTAAAACAAAACATATAAATAGTCCAACTGGGCTTATCACACCCCTGCCAGACAAAGAGGCTGATCATCAGTCAAGAAATACGCACATTAATCCTGAAGGAAGGAACATTTGCATTTCTATAATGCAAAATTACTCCCGCACTAAAAGATCATGTGTTTGAAGAAACAATGCATTTCTCCCAAAAACAATTTTTAGATATACTTCAATCCTGGAATTCTTTTGCACAAAAATGAAACAAAAATCATCTACTTTCACAGTATAATAAATTTTTAGAAGTAATTGTTCTTCAACAGAGATAAAAAGCTCCACTATTAATGTGCATGATTTTCTAGATAATATTAAAAGCAATGCAATTACAGTTAAGGTAATTGATATGGTTCTTACCTGATAATGATCAGGGGTCAAGAGTTTAAAACATAAAGCAGAACACAATTTGCACTTTTTTAAAGTCAAATAAGTGATTTGAAGGTTGGCTTTGCTATTGCAGACCCTGGCCTCTCTCTGCCTTAACTGAAGTAGGAATGGGGAGAGAGTGTTGCTAAGAAATTCCGTGTGCCCTCTTCTGTCATTAACGCTCTTATCTCCTCCAAACCAGAACTGTTCTTTCCTTAGGAAAAGAGTGTAATTTTCAGTTATCTAGGCAAGTGAGAATCATGCATAACAAGGATAAATTAATTTCACAGTTAATCCCAAACCCCAGTTTCAGCCCCATTTTATTAGTGTCTGAGGCTTACTGAATAGATTGACTAAACAGAATCCATAGGTTAAGATAAAATAAATAAATAATCTTTTAATTCATTCAGAGTGATAGCACCTAGTAAAATTGTGGAAACCACTCAACATGCCATGGTGCAGTTTTGAGCCTGCCATTTTGTCCCTGCTGCTAATGGACCCCTTGACTTGGAACCTGGTGCTATGCTTCCTGGCAGGGGAAGCTGAATGCAGGACAATTTAATTAGAGCTTTTGGCTTTTCATTGGCTTGGGTATTTATAAACCGAACTCAGCGGAGTCAGAGAATTTACCCGGGTGTAACAAATGAAGAGAAAGATCATTCCCTTTGATGTGACAGGTAACAGGAAATTCTAAGGAAAAAAAGCTCAAAAGGAAGTCAATTTTTCAATAATCTGGAGATCACAGTTTAATGTGCTTCTGACAGTACATAAGATTGCTCCTGAGCCTTTAATGACATGATGTGATTCTTTCTACGAACCAGAAACAAAAATCTATGTCATTGCCATACTAAAACACTGGCATAGTTAAAAATCAGTGAGAATACAGAAAAGTGTTAACAGCATTGATAATCAAGTTTATCTTGGGGTGCTGAGATTACAGTATTTTCTGTTCTTATCTGTATGTATTTTTAATTTTTCCCCAAATAAACATATATTGCTTTTTTAAATCGAGGTAACATTGGTTTATAACATTAGATAAATTTCAGGTGTACATTATCATATTTCGGTTTCTGTGTAAACTACATCATGTTCACCACCCAAAGACTACCATCCATCACCACACACATGTGCCCTTTCACCCCTTTTGCCCTCCTTCCTCCCCCCTTCCCCTCTGGTAACCGCCAATCTAATCTCTGTATCTATGTGTTGTTTGTTGTTGTTATTGTTTTTCTCTTCTACTTATGAATGAGATCATATATTGCTTTTGTAACAAAAGGAAAATTAATGATAATTTGTTTCTTAATTTTAAAAATTAGTATCATATACTCTCACTGAGCTGGAATTTCTAACTGTCTTTCAAACTGTCTTCTTCAGGAGAGAAGCAGGATGCAGATATCCAAGCTCCTTGTCCAAACTTGAGTTTTATTTTGTTTAATAAAGTTTCACGTAAGATTTATAAAAAATGGCTCCACTGATTTTAAAAAAAATTGGTTGGAAGCCATTAATCTATTTCAGATAATTTCTCAGAATTTACTATATAGCAAGTTCTGTGTTGAGAAAACCGAGTCACATCAAGGCTGTGATTTTTCTCTTGTTCCACTCCCCTCCTCCACACACTGATGCATGCACTTTCCTTTAATTACTACGCTTTTTTCTCCCACGAGTAAATCTCAGCCCTGTCCTGGTTTTTCAAGTTCTTACTCACCTTGATTCAGCATCACAAAAGCCAAGAAACTGAGCAGGCGAAAACAGAACTTTCCCTAGAGGATGGGAAAGGAGGGCACACTATGTATATTTATACATTAATTACCTACTTGTCTTCATGGTGTCTGGAGACAGAAGAAAAAAGTTGAAGTCAACTGAAAGGTTTTTGGGTGACTAAAAGATGGGTGGGGCAGGCCAGTCCTGGTAGCCTAGTGGTTAAGTTCAGCGCACTCCAACTTTGGAAGCCTGGGTTCCATTCCCAGGGGCAAACCTGCACCACTCTGTTAATGGCCGTTGCTGTGCTAGCAGACTACATACTAAAAAATAGAGGAAGATTGGCACAGACGTTAGCTCAGGGCAAATCTTCCTCAGGAAAATAAAAAAAAGATGGATCTGGAAAAAAAAATTATAAGAAGCAGGACTTTGGGATATAAAATGGATTCCTTTTGATGTTTTTTGAGAATCTCTAAGATTTGATTGTAATCAATTACAATTTTTTGTCAGATTATTTCTTTGAATTTATACTTAATAAAGACTGAATTTCATATCCTCCTGATATATACAGGTTCCAACCATATAGGTAGTGGGAGCAAGACACAGAGCACACTAATTACATAAGGACTCGAAAAACGAAAGAAAATTTAGGTGGATCTGAACATACAGCTATCTTGATCCTCAACATGAATCTTAATGGCAACAACAACTGATGAGGTTTCCGTCTAAGGTGACTTGGTATACCTCTCAATCTATGACAGTAGCACCCACGTATACTGGACTTTTCTGTTCTAAAATCGGAGGTGTGCTGCTCATATTTGGGACAACTTCCAACATTCCTTTTAGGACATTGACTCTCTTTCTCATACAGACACACATACACACACACACATGAACGTTTCCTCCCGTGTGGACTAGGAAATGTTTATCTCTTTGTCTAGCTACTTTCAAGGGAACTGTTGAGCTAATCATTCATGAGACAAAACCTTCATGGAGAGTCTGTATCTGACATTATCCGCAGGTTTAGGTGAAAGGGGGTCTATGTTTGGCCTCGTCACAAGTAAACAAGAGAGTCATCTGTGAGTCTTACTGTAGTCATGAGAAAGAGTGAAGAGTGGAAGCAAGTCTTATCTAAGTCCTATGGAGAAGTGTGGTTCTTTGTTGCAAGCTGTTTCCCAGAAGACAAAGGGTGAGGGACTATCTTAACTGCCAGTGTTTGCAGGCTCACTGGAAGTTCAGTGTTGTCAGGCTCAATGAACTTCTAAGGGAAAAAATATTGAGGACCCGACTCTCACATGAAAAACACTTGATGATATCATTGCTTACTGAGGCTGGTGTGCCCAGTTATCTCTGTAAGTAGAACTCATCTGAGTAATAATTGAGCATTTTACCACTTAAAGAAGTTGAAAAAAAAATTAGATTAATTCCCTTCCTCTGCTGAAGGACAGAATGAATTTGATGAACTCTGAGGATATCTAACAGGCAAAAGGGCATGTTGGTGACCCAACCACATTATAGATATTTTGTAGTCAAAAAAAACTTTTTAGAGAGGCAGCATGGCACAAAGGAAAGAGCACAGATAGACTTGGGGTTCAAATCCAAGGTCCATTATTTATTAGCAGTGAGCCTTTGGGTGAATCAACCTCTCTATGCCTGATCTGGAAAAGAAGAATAGTGAGACTTACCTTGCAAGACTCCCATGATTAGAAATCATGAATGTGTAGCCTGCCTGGAATGTGGTAGGTAGTAAGTGATGGAACCTGAGTCTCTGGCTGAGGTTGAGGGGTCCCACACTAAATCGGTGAGTGCCTTTACCCAGTGCAGGGAGGGTTGTGTGTACGTGAGTGTTTCATAACTACTTGTTTATGCACATTGTCAAACTCTCTTCAGTGAGAGAAATTAATGATGTAAATCTTGGGAACTATCAATGGTCATATCTCCTGCCATATGGAGAAAGTCTGTGCTAAGAAAGAAGAATGAAGCTGACATCCAGAGAGAAGTTGAATAGAGGAACTAAGAAAAACGTGACATTGTTCAAGTCCCTGGTTCCACTTATCCCTCTGTCCAGATCCATCCTTCCTACCACTTGGCTATGTGGAAGGTTGGATTTCTATCACTTACATGCCACAGAGTCTTAATGAACACAGGCAGCAATTGTTATTCTTCTAACAATAGGCAAGATGTCATGAGTAAAAAAGGAAGGGCCGAGATAAACATTCTCTTCCCAATTTCATCTACTTAATAATTTATTCTATCACTAATTCTCTGCTTTAGATTGTCTAACAAAAATCCAAGAATATTAAATATAGTCGATAAATATTTTTTCAAAAGATGTTTTCTTCCCCATATTTGGCTTTACCTTGTGGGAATTCTTCTTCAAAGAATAAATTTCATCTTGACTCTAGTTCTCATCTTCCCAGTGGAGCTTTTAACATAAGTTAATGGTTTTGATGTACATCCAACTCAAGCTGCATAATATACTATTATGTAGGCTGTTCCATCTGGGAAACACTTAGAGATAAAGAAAATAATCTGATTATTTGCTTCATACAAATTTCTGCTCAAATTCATTTTTTAATGTAGAAAATGAGGTCATATTTAATGTTTCTTATCTGGCTCAGACTTTTTAGATGTCCAAGGGACTCCAAATGAATACCGACATGTGGCAAAACACTACAGTATATTTAACAGAGAAATTTCAGACTATGCAAACAAGAGTACCTTTATTTTGCCATCCTGCATCCAGAGCTATTCTTAAGGGTTATTTTCAGAGAATTAAGAACAAAAAGAACCAGAGATAAAAATGAGGTACCTTAGTACTTAGTAGAAAATACTAAATTCATTCTGATTTTATATACTCTGGGCAGCACTAAACAGGTAAGGACCAGACACAACTTCAAAAGTAACGTGTTTTGTGGACAGAATGTACTGTGAGCTAAACCACTGTAAAAAGTTGTAGCCTCCATACAGGATCCCAAAAAGAACAACAAAAACACAGACATAGATTTATACCATTGTATACCTTTGTCAGGCATGATAAGATGCTCCTGAAACGAGAATCCTGCTATCAACAGTGGCACTTGGTTTTAGGAGTTTAAGGTTGTATGGGTTTGTACTTTTGGTTACCTTTAGAAAATATTTAAGCAAAATGTTTTACACCTTTCAGAAAACTTACCAAAATGTCCATCTGTTTCATGATTAAAATGTGTAAAACCAACAAAAGTTTGTCTTTGTTGTCAAAAACTAGTTACTGCTTTGCTGCAGACCCAGAAGAAATCAAGCATATGCATACATACATCCTCTCAAAGCCCTGTCCTATCCCCTCCACCCGCCCAGAGGCCATTTGCAGACAGTTCTCATTCACCACTGTGGCTCCCTGCATTGTCCTCTTGAGGGCATACACTGACCACACAGGGAGGAAAGGCACAGACTGGAAGTACCAGGAAGTGAATGCTCCAGGAGCAACCCTTCACTAATGAGGGTCGGAGTTGGTGGATAACCTCAAATTCCTCATTGCTCAGGGTGACTCAGGGAGGCTTGCTCCATGCCTTCTCAAGGGTAGGACTGATCTTTTCTCCCTTCCCTGTCTCATTTCCCTACTCTCTCACAGCGCCTCCTGGGGTCACTTCCCAAAGAAGCTACTTGCACCCAAGTCCTTGTCTCAGCATGTGCTTTTGGGGGAACCTAAAAAAATAACATCTCCAAGTAGGCTGTTTTTACTCCGTATTGCTCCCTTCCCTTCTTGCTACCTCCTTCCTACTTTCAAACCCCAATTTGCACAAAGAGAGTGTGTCTCTACAATTCATTTTAAAAAAATAGTTGATCTCTATTCCATTGAGAAGAGAGAACCAGGAATAGTAGACCGTGCCCTTTGATACCCAAGGACTTCACTTTTAGCGATGCACCCAAACACTCACACAGACCTGGAGGTCGCATTATAAAACAAGTAGATTCTTTTCATAAGTGTATAAAGACTACCCAATTGTATCTGTAAAGCTAAATTAATGATAAAGGTATTCCTAAACAGACATGCTCAATCAATACTTATACATGGGAGAACAGATAAAAGAATGAATGAATGACTAACTTCCAACTGTAGAACTGAGCACGGGGGACACAAAAGCAAGATAAAAATTGGAAAGGCCACTGAACTGAATGTAAGGGTCCAAGTAGAAGAAACTAGCCCAGCTCCATCCCTGACAAAGTAACATACACAACATTTCCTCTGTGCTTAGATTGAATCAAGAGTGTCGGACATGCCAGCATTAGGAGCATTGGCCCACAAGTCAGGACAGCTGGACCAGAAATCAAGCACACCAGTAACTGACATCTGACATTTGGCAAATCACAATCTCTACTGCAATAAATGCTAGGGTGAGACTTGTGCCTTACAGATTATTGTTAGAATGAAATGGAAACTTGGCCTTTTTCAGTGAGGAAGATTGGCCCTGAGCTAACATCTGCTGCCAATTCTCCTCTTTTTTCTTTTCTTTTTTTTTTTTTTTTGCTTGAGGAAGATTGTCCCTGAGCTAACATCCCTGTCAATCTTCCTCTATTTTGTACGTGAGATGCCTCCACAGCATGGCCTAATGAGCAGTGTGTAGGTCCATGCCAGTGATCCGAACTGGTGAACCCCAGGCTGCGGAAGCAGAGCATGGGAATTTAACCACTATGCCACTGGGGTGGTCCTGGAACTTTTGTTTTTTTTAACGGTAGAAACTTTTATTCAAAATTAACTTTTAGGTAGGAACCCAATTTATATATCTTCATGTATTCAGTCAACAAATATTTATTGTGCACCAGGCATGGTTCAAAGTATTAGGGATACAGCAGTGAACACAACAGACATAAAACCTCACACCTCATGGAGATTACAATTTGAAAAGAAAGTGCTCTGGTTGAAGGGTGTATATGAGCTGGGAGAGGCAAGAGGGACCAGTTCCTGGAGCTCTCCAATATGCATAAGAATCACCTGGAACACTTGTGTAACTGTGGGTTCCCCTCTCTCCCTCCATTCCTCTATCATCTGATTCTGTAGGTCTCAAGAAAGGAAATCAGGACTTTCAGCAAGTGCTCCAAAACATTTGATGCAGGTGATACAGACCACATTGTGAGAAACACTGCCCTTGAGTTTCCTAAGGCACAGTTTACAAACTACTTGTCTGGATGATTTCTCTAGAAGCCAGCCTTTCTGTCCTAATTATCAGATGATCATCAATAAACATATCTGACGGATGCTCCCCTTGACCTAGAACCTGGGAAATTTGTAAAGTTTAATTAGAGGTATGCTTTGTGTCAAAGTCACAGTTAAATAAAAACAAAGTACTAAACCTCATATGTTGCATCCTAAAAGTATTCATAACAGTAAACTAGACAAATGACTCCTTCTTAGTTTGCTCCTCAACTGACTTCCCAGAGCACTTGGCACGTAACTCTGCACATTCTCTTACCCTAAGTATCATTATGTATTTCTGCCAGTGTTTCCTACTCATAAGTAGTGTTCATCAAAGATAAGAACTGTGATTACGTTAGTCTCTGTGCCATGGTGCCACCACAGTACTTGTCATATGGCAGACAATAAATGCTTGTGAGAGCCTTGAATAAATAAGACAACGACTGAACGAACAAATGAATTAACGAGTAAACAAACCAGCCTCTATTGCATTAGTTTTCTCATCTGGCAAATGATCTCTTTCCACATAAAATCCAACTTCCCTTCCAAATCTCTAATTCTAATATTGAAAGAAGGAAAAGCAGGAATAAAGAGAAAACCAGCCAAATATTAACGACTGCTTCCAAAAATTTGCCCCCAAAATTACAGAATGCTCTTTATCAATGGTTATAAGTCCTGGATTTGACTACATTTCAAATCAAATCTGCAAAAATATATCTATCAAAAAGAAAGCTTGATATCAGTTTATAAGAGTTTGCTGGTCCTCCAACACCAGAGTTATATAAAGTTTCCACAGTACATCCTCTTTCCACTGCAAAAACTTTTAACCTTTAAAGTAATTCCAAGAATTTGATGATGACGATGACAATGATGAGATAGCGAAAGGCTCCAACTGTTTACTTAGGTATCACTGCCCTCTGCTGGATAAATTAGAAACTCCCACATGAATGTGTGTAATTTTCCAGACTCTCTGCGTAGGAAGTCACTTTTATTCTTATCTAGTCAAACCCAGGGCTGAGACTAAGGATCGGTATTTGATTTTTCCTCTTGCCTAAGACTCCACTAAGGCACAGCCTTGTCACTAATCCTTTCTTTATTCAAAATTGTGGTATTTTGTTCGCCATGGATTATTATGCATTAATTTCGATTTTTTTAATATCGCATTGAAATGTTATCTTGGTTATTGAGTCTTTTTGTGTCCCCTTAAATTTTGCACCTGAGATGAGTGCCTCACTCACCTCATCTCATTCCCAGCCTGATCGAAGCACCTCCTAAAGTACTTTCTCCAGGTGGTTGGACAGTGTGCTTGAACACTTCAGGGACACCTCCTTTCACTAGGTCAAGGCTCCTTAAACCAGCCTCACACAGTGCCATGTACCTCTCCTTGCATAACCGATAAACATACATCTAGATAAACATCCCGCTCTAACTCTAGACTCTCAGCTCTATGAAGGCAGGAACCATATCTGGTTTGTTCTAAGCAGGGGATTTCCAGCCCCTAGCACAGACCTGGCACACTATAAGCTTCCATGAATATAAGCAGAATGAAAGAATAAACAAATAGCCTCAAGGAAAGAAGGAAGAATTGCGTAGTAGACTGGACTCTTCCATCTTTGGACAGCTCTATTAGGATGATCCTACTGTGGATCAAGGTAACAACAACAACAATCACCATTTATTGATCACTTGTTGCATGGCAGACTGTGTGCTAAGTAATATACAACCTCATTTAATACACACAACAAACCAGGAGATGTACTTTTATCATCCACGTTCCAATAGAAGAGGCATCTAAGGCTTAGAGAAATACAGAGACCAGAAACATTTCTTCCAGGAGCTTTCACATTGCTTCTAGAACTTTTCCTCAATAATACTTCTACATATCCCATAAAAATAATTCCAATTCCCACCAAAAAAGTGTTACATATCTGTTATGTCAAAGGTACTACAGTAAGATCTTAAAGGGATAAATAGGGAAAATAGAACACATTTCTCTTGGGGATCTTCAGTCTAGGAAAAGGAAAAGGATTAAAAAAAAAAGTATGCAAATGACAATTTAAAAATATAAAGTCCAGGAGGGTCAAGGTCATAAGAGAAGGGCTAAATGGAAGGTCAAATGAGAGAACAGTTATAATCTGGTTGGAGGATCAAGAATTCCTTCATAGGAGGTGGCAGTATGTCAAATATGCCTTGAAGGAGGGATAAAATATTAACAGGCAGAATTAAAAGGGAAGAGAGAGGGAGAGCAATTCAGTAAAAGGCAACAGTCCACGTACAGTAAGAGAGGCATGAGCCCGTGGTGGGAGGGGAGGGTGTCCTCCAGTTTGCCTGCAACACAGAGCACATGAAAAAACAACAGGACTTAGGGAAGTGAGACCAACTGGAATATACTACCCAGGGCTCCCCATGCCAGCCAAGGGATCCATACTTAAGTATTTCCTACATAAGGAAAGGTTCTTAAGCAGAGAAGGGCCATAATGTTCAAACCCTCCTGCTCCACCAAAAGCCATCCATTCAGGCTGCTGGTGGGTCCTTGGGCCAACAGGGATACCTCATCCATTCAAGCCCTTACTACTTCTACGCTTGGTTACCTGCTGGGACCACAAAGGCAGGTGAAAGGTCTGGAAGCATTGGTAGTGCAGGTGAGGGCAGCCCCTTAGTGGCCGCCCAGCCGATCAGGCAGTGGTGGAGGCAGCAGCACCCCCAGGTCGCCCCACTGCTCTACATGGACCTGGGTTGAAACAACAGAGCAAGTGATGGGCAGGCACTTCGTGGGGGCCTTGTGGATGGAGCTAGAACATAGGGTCCCCAAGTCCCATCGTTGGCAGGTGCTGGCATCTAGATGCACATCCAATGCAGGCACTTCTGGCTGCAAAAAAGCTAACAAGTAGACCTTGATGTACTTCCCTGTGTGAAATCATGTCTTGGAAATGAACATTCTTTAGTCAGTGACAGCCACAAAAATGAATTTTTTCTATCAACAAATAATTTGGAAATTATTAGAATAATTGCATGAATGATGTACACTAGTATTTATAGCACTTTTTATGACATAAGGTTTAGCTAGAGAATAAGAAATACATTTTCCATTTTTTTATTCACTTATATATATAAGCATAGCAGTTGAATGTTTTAAATATCAGTCAGGTTTGCAGCCATTCATTTGCATGGAGACGGCGAGCTGTCAGAGAGAGGCTGGGCAGCAGATGAGGGTATGCAAAGACAAACTTCCTCCACAGTGGCTGACCTGACCTCGGTACAGCCATAGCCGTTGCCTCCTACCCCACTGAGTTCTGTCCTATGATATCTCCAGCCAACTCCCCTAAGACAACACACTGGCATAATATGGATCTGGTTTTCCCTCAGAGGTGGAAGAGACTGTAACCAGAACACAACAGCTTTATTGACTGATTAACTTGCCTAAAGTTTAGGTGAGATGTATTTACTCACTTGAACACATGTAATGATTGAAGGCTTGCTATGCGCCAGGCACCGTGCTAGACTCTTGTGACACAGCAATGAGAGGGGTAAGTAAAGGAACCTAGGGAGGAAGGACAGCAACCCAGCCTGACAGAGTAGGAAAAGCTTTCCAGAGAAAGTGATGTCAACACTGAGACCTGGGAGATGAGGAAACATTAGAAACTCTGGAATTGCTGGAGAGGAGAGAAAGGAAGAAGAAAATGGGGTGGGGGGAGGAAAAGGAGAGCATAACTGCTGCTCCTGCAGGAAGAACAATAAGGACAAAGGCCTGGGAGAGAGAGAGAGAGGAAGTGTGGTCCTTTGGGGGAACTGAGGTTATTTTTAAGGCTGGAGCATGAATCACGAGGTAGGGAGTGGTGAGAGATGAGACCACGGTGGCAAGTAAGGGCCAGTTCACAAAGGGCCTTGTGAGCCATTTTAGGGATCTGGGCTTTATCATTAGAGTAATGGAGGGGCACAGAAAAGATTTAAGAGAAGACCGGTGTGGTCAGATTTGCATTTGAGAATGGGTGCCCTAGGTGCATCTCAGGGACTAGATGGGACAAGGATAGACTGGGAGCAGCAAGACAAGTAAGAATGCTTGCTGTGGTGAACAGGGTGAAAGATAATGGTGTCTGGAGCTAAATTAATGACGACAGGAATTAAGAGAAGTGGGTGTTTCAAACACTACTTATAAGGAAGAACTGAAAAGACCATGGTGATTGACGGATGGTGTTATGGACTGAATGTTTGTGTCACCCTCCTCCTGATTCATACGTTGAAGCTCTAACCCCTACAGTGGCTGGATTTGGAGTTGGAGTCTCTAAGGAAGCAATTAAGGTTAAATGAGGTCATAAGGATGGGGCCCTGATCCAATGGGATTAGTGGCCTTATGAACAGAGACACCAGAGAGCTCTTGATTCCTTGCTCTCCCCCACCCACCCACCCACCCAATGTGAGAACACAAGAGAAGACAGCCATCTACAAGCCAGGGAAAGAGCCCTCACCAGAAACTGAATTTGCCAGCACCTTGATCTTGAACTTCTCAGCCTAAAGAAATGTGAGAAAATCCATGCCTGTTGGTTAAGACACCTAGACTGTAATATTTTGTTATAACAGCCCAAACAGGCTAATACAGGTGGGAATTCAGGGAGGGGAAGGGGTCCAATGGAACATCCAGGGCTCTAACTTGGTCGCTAGATAGCTTGGAGCACAGCCACTGATAGAGAAGCACAGGAGAAAGAGGCTTAAGAGTGAGGGTGAGTTCAGTTCTGGGCAGATACAGATTGAGAGACTATGGGTATCCCTGTGGAGATGCCCATTAAGCAGTTAGATACAGAAGTCTGGAGCTCTGGAGGAAAAGGCATACCAGAGATGTAGATTAGGGAATAATCAGCACACAAGTGATAATTAAAGCCTTGAAATAGATAAGATTTCTCAGGAAGAGAATGAGGATGAATGAAAAGAAAAAAGACTGAGGATGTAAGTTAAAATATAGCCAATATTTAAGGAATGGGAAAAGGAAAAAGAAGAGGTCTTAAGAAAGATTTGAGAGTGAAACAAACAAACAAAAAAATCCAAGAAAGTATGGTGGACAAAGCAAAGGAGGGGAAGGGATCAAGAAGGAGGTCTGAGCAATAGTGTCAGATGTTAATGGGAGATTAAGTTAGAAAAGGACAGAAGTGGGTCACAGGTTTAGCAGCAAGGAGGATGCTGATGACTTGGAAAAGGACTTTCAGTGGAGCAGTGGGGGCACAGCTGGGATGCAGAGAGTTAAGGGCTGAATTAGCAGAATAAACTTTGAGAGAAATGGAAGCAAAATAACACGAGAAATAAAAGTTAATGCATACTTGCACAATTTTTCACCCTTGAGTTGTAATTTTTTTAAATAGATGTAAATAGTAAGACAGAATTCATTACTAGAAGGCATAAAGAGATACTTTATTTGTGCAATGCTATTTTTTAAATTAGGCTCTTTGGCAGGTTAGAAATGAAGTCACATTTTAACCTCATGTGGATCTAGATTGGTATATTTTGTTCAGATTAGCTTTTAATAGAAATGAACCCTAGTGAATCTCTGAGCTTTCAAAACTGTTACTTATGTTTATTTGCAAAGCGGCTTGAGAGCAACTACAAATGCATTCTGAAACCAGGCAAATTCCAGGAAAGTTATCTTTGTGTATTGTAATGTTGATTGCCATTACTGTGATCTGGAGATAATAATATTCTGTACCTTATTATAATCAAATGATCTGCATTGACCCAGGGCTCTATTAATCTATTGCTGAGATACAAATCTCTGGATTACGGTGAGAGTCCAGGAAGAAACTAACCCTGTCCCTCTCCCTCTTCTCCTCCCCTTTTCCGTCCCTCATTAATCATCCAAATGTGAAGACTTAAATCAACTGCTGGCAAGATCACGGCTAGTGTTATTTTGAGATGACTCTGTTTACCTGTGAGTTTTAATTTCTCTGCAAGTTCTTTCCTGGTCTCAAGTCCCCAAATGTAGTGGAGGATTCTGCCACTCTCTTCCTCCCTCCCAATTCTAGAACTTGGCCCACCTAGGACCCATTACCTTCTCAATTCCCTCTAATTCTCTTCTGGCCCACCCAAGACCAGGCAGATATTATCCAGTCTTTATTCAGGAGAAACCGGCTCTAACTGCTTGTGTAGTCTTCCAAACTACCTGTCTTTCCCAGCTCGTGATTTCAAAAATACAAAAGGTAAAAGTTAACTCTTCTTTTATCCGCAGTCAGCTCTGTCAGCCCATCCCTGGGGCATGAAGGTGAGTCTCATAATGCCTCAGACTGACACAGAGGTACAAAATCTACAGGAGGGGCAGGTGGGAGGGACACATTAGTTTATATCTCAAAATATTATCTTGCCACTTTAGCAAATAGAAGAAGGAAGAAGGAAAGGACAGGAAAAAAGCAGTTGGATATAAGAAAAA